>NC_057755.1:1283757-1301038 GCF_004010195.1 Chiloscyllium plagiosum | reverse complement strand
GTAGAGTCAGAATCTTTGGTGACCTTTAAGCGGCAATTGGATAGGTACATGGATGGGTGCTTAAGCTAGGACAAATGTTCGGCACAACATCGTGGGCCGAAGGGCCTGTTCTGTGCTGTATTGTTCTATGTTCTATCTATGTTCTACATGCTTAAAAATTAAAATTCCGGAGGCGGCTCAGGTTGTGGGGCACAGGTTCCCGGGGGAAGTACAGGACCTTGGGACCAACACGAAATTCCGTCTGCGCAACAGCTCGAGTATTATGTGCAGTTCTGGAATCCATATTATAGAAAGGATGCAATTGGAATAGATTGGGTGCAGAGGAGATTTTACAGGAATTTGCACAGGCTGGAGAGTTTCCATCAAATACAAAACAGAGATTTAACAGCCTGGGCTCATGGTGGTGGTGGGCCTCATGAAATTATGAGGGGCATAGATAGTTAGAAACTGTTCCCATTGGTGGAGGATTCAAATGACCGTGGGCATTGATTTAAGATAAGGGGAAGGAGGTTTAGAGAGGATGTGAGGAAAAATGTTTTCACCCAGAAGGTGATGGAAATCTAGAACTCACTGCCTGCAAGAGTGGTAGAGGCAGAAACCCTCATAATATTTTCGCAGTATTTAGATGTGCACTTGCGACATCAAGGCATACAAGGCTATGGGAAAACGGGATTAGAATAGTTAGGTAGTTGTTTCAGACTGTAGGGTTTTTCCTTCAAATGTAGATCTGATTGAGTGTGAGATATTTAAATAAAGGATCAACTATGATCATACTGAATGGCAGAGTAGGCTCGATTGACCATTAGCCAATCCGATCTAACTGCCAGGACTTGATGTATCACTAATATGCCTATCAGCAGCGAACAGAGAAAACCAGCCTGTGGTTGAAGGAGCTTCCTCGGAATGTTTTGTTCCATTCCATTTACAAGGACAACTTTTACGTGGTCACCCAGTTGGTAAAGTATTGGGGAATCAACAGTTAAATGCCTCCATTTGTAAGTCTCCATTTTGCAATAATAATTTGCCTTACAAGTTTAAAATGGCAGTCATAGTGACCATGAGAATGAATTAAAGACCATAGAATCTCAGACCATGGAATTGTTACCCCTCAGATAAAGCTGCCATCATATTCAATGAATAGAATACTGACAGTTGTTTGGCTTTATCTGCTTTGACGTTTGAGAATGGCACCAGATGTAAAAATATTTGAATCAATAGCTTTGTATTGATATATTGATTTAACAACTTTTGAATTATGAGAACTTAGAAACATTACGCTGTGGGGACTTAAACATGCAAAATAGTTACACACATTAGGGCTATGAAATATACTGTCTTTTTGCTAGATATTGGAAATCTATTATTAGTCCAGAGATATCTTGATAGATACTCTGGACCATAGACTATTGGTCTTTTGCCGGCTTAATTGAAATACAGCGTTTGTTGAAATTGAAACTTGCGTGTGGCCAGAGACTTATTTGAGTCAATACTGTGATCAAATTTTCCGAGGCAATTTATGGGGTGGATTTGCCCAAATTATGTGAGCACTATATTCCCACTCACATGATATTCCTGTCCAATGAATTGGTCGGCATCCATTAACATGAGCCAGAGGCCTTCTGCCCGCTCTTCAATTGCTTGTTCAAGTCTGTCTTGGTAGAATTTTGTTAGTTGGAACAGTTGGGAATCATCACATTTTGTCAGGAATTCATCGATTGTAGGGATCGGATCTGAGAACAGAAATCAACAAAACAAAACATAGTATCAAGTTTCTACCTAGGCTGTTACAATTCTCCTTTTAACAAATTTCTGAATCTTCCTGTGAACTACATTATCAAACATCTCCTTAAGACACAGCAGAAATTAGTGGAATCACAACTGTTCTGTGACTCAATTGCATTTATCCAGTTTTGCCTCATATCTCTCAATATCCTGGAATACAAGAAACTACGGAAATGTAATCATTTTAAAGGGATAGCAAGAACATAAAGGATTAAATCAGAAAAACCAAAATTACAAAAGGGCAGAATCTGAGAGCAGGAAATGGAAGACACAAAGAATCACCTTTCCCCCCCCCCTTGATAAATAGACTAATATGAAAGAAAAACAAACCAAAAGAGCAGATAGTGGTATTTCAATTCAGAAAAAAAAATCAAGACCTTGAAGAGACTGTCAAGAACACCTGCTGATTCACAAATGTGTTTTAGGGAAGAAATTGACTCCAGACCCACAGCAATATGGTTGACTTGTAATTGAATTAGGAACGGACCATAAATGTTGGCTTAGCTAGTGATGTTGTCATCCAGTGAATGTTTGTTTTTAAAACTGAGGCTGTCCATGTGGGAATGTAAGAAACAAGCTTGGACTGGTTAATTCAAATATTAATTGACATTTAAGAATTAACTTCTAACCAGCTTCCCAGGGTAGGCAATCTCTGAATAACATCCTGGTTGCTCCTATTAAATCAAAACCCAACTTGCTCAGTGTGAATAACAAGAGCAAGGAAATGGGAACTCTCCACACGGTTGAGTTTTCTTCTATTCTCACTTGCTGAGTTGCAAAGCCTGCACAGACAGGAGGCAGTGAAAGGAGAGTGATCAAATATGACTGGCTGGCTACAATGAGTTTGGCTTCAACAACAGTCAAGTTAACGCCGTCTGAAACAAAGCAGCATGCTTGAACAGTACTCCATTCATTCACATGTTCATTCATTTTCTCCAAAACCCATGCACAGTGGCAGGAGCATGTACAATCTGCAAGGTGCACGAGAAGATAGCACCTTCTAAACATCATGCTCTCTACTATGTTGAGCAACAAAGACAGCAGATGGCTGGAGCCACACAGGGAACAGACGACTTTGGATCTGTGATGTAGAGGTGCTGGTGTTGGACTGGGATAGACAAAGTTAAAAAATCACAGAACACCAGGGTACAGTCCAGCATGTTTATTTAGAAGTACAAGCTTTCAGAGGGCTGCTTCTTCATCAGGTAGCTAGTGGGGCAAGATCATAGGACACCGAATTTAGAGTAAAAAATCAAGGTGTCATACAATTGATGTGATCTATTGAATAAATCTACACTGATGTCAAATCTTTAAATCACTGAGAATGGGTTGCAGGTTTCGATTCATTAATATGTAAATCCCAGACTAAGGGTGTGAGGTTAGAGTCTGCCTATACTCCAACCATGAGTCAGACTGGTTCTATATTCACAGTAGGATTTTATAAAATGTCACATGGACTGACTGCCTGCCTATAGACTTTATTTGAGGAGGTGATGAAGAGATTGATGAGGGAAAAAACAGTTGATGTTGTCTAAATGGACTTCAGTGAAGCTGTTGACAAGGTCCCTCATGATAGACTGGTACAAAAGGTGAAGTCACATGATATCGGGGTGAGCTGGCAAGATGGATACAGAACTGGCTTACTCATAGGAAACAGAGGTTTGTAGTAGAAAGATGCTTTTCGGAATGGAGGGTTGTTACTAGTGGTGTTCAACAGGAAATCAGTGCTGGGACTGCTGCTGTTCGTGGTCTACATAAATGTTTTAGAGGTCTGATTAGTAACTTTGTGAATGATACAAAGATTGGTGGAGTTACAGATAGTGAGGAGGATTATCAGAGGACACAGTAGGATATAGATCAGTTGGAGGCTTGAGCAGAAAAATAGCAGATGGAACTTAAATCAGGACAAATGAGAGGTGATGCATTTTGGTAAGTCAAGTACAGGTGGAAATTATACAGTGAACGGCAGAACCTTTAGAAGTCTTGATATGCAGAGGGATCTGCGCGTGCAGGTCCACATATCACTGAAGGTGACAGGTAGAGAAGATAGTAAAAACAAAGACCCATGACATGCTGGCCTTCATTGTGTGACGATGCTGCTGCTTTGACAAGGTTATTCTGTCCTTGTTTCCCTCCCCCCACCGAGAGGTTGTAAACACAAGTTCTGATGTGCCTGGTTTAGAAGGGTTTTTGGGCTAATTTGATTATAGCTAGCAGATACCATCTCAGACAAAAGGCTGTCAAGTTTTAAAAAAAAACACTTGTACAATAAAAAGGGAGTGTCCAATTTTCCCAGCTCAAACTTTCTCTGGATTTGGTTTGATTTGGTTTTAGCAAGCAGTTAGGTTTCCTATGAGGCTGTTGGTCCAAGGGACAGTTCCATGCTGATTCTCTCTCTCTCTCTCTCTTGGAGACATTACTCCTATAAGAACAAGTGTTTGATTTTTACTGCTTTTTTTGCCATGGGGGCATTAACGGGGACGTTGCAAATATTTGGAACAGCATCACTAAGTTGCGATAGAGTTGATTAGGTTTTTTTTAATAGTTAAGTTATTCTATATTCTGATCTCTTTTGTTTGTGTTTCATTCGGCAATCTTGCGAATAAATTCTGTTTTGTTTAAAACTAAGTGGTTGGGCCAGCTGCATCACTCTTGGAATATCTACTTAAAACAACTAGAAAAGTTAGGTTATGGGCTACTTTCTTGAAGTATTTTGAGGGAGTGTGGACTGCTCCATAACAATTGGAAGGGGCATGGAGTATAAGGATAGGCAAGTTATATTGTAGCTTTATAGAACTTCACTTAGGCCATATTTTGAATATTGCATATAGTTTTCGTCACCACTTATTAATAGAAGTATGTGGATGCTTTGGGGAAGAGTACAGAAAAGTTTAACCAGGATGTTGCCCCTTATGGGGGATATTAGCTATGAAGAAAGGTTTGATAGACTGGGTTTGTTTTCACTGGAATGCAGGAGGTTGAGGGACGACTAGTCAGTTTGTGCGATTTATACGATTGTGAATGGCATAGATAGAGTGGAAAGAATGAGGCTTTTTCCCTGGGTGGAGGGGGTCAATTACTAGAGGACAGAGGTTCAAGGTGGGAGTTGGGCATGTGGGGGCAGTTTAAAAGAGAGGTGCAAAGCAAGTTTTTCTAACGAGGGTTGGTGGGTGCCTGGAACACACTGCCACAGGTGATGGTGGAAGCAGACACAATAGCAGCATTCAAGCAGCACCAGGACAAATATGAACAAGAAGGGAATAGAGGGATATGGATCCTGTAAGTGAAGACAGTTTTAGTATGGAAAAGCAAAAATGTTTCAGCGCATGCTTGGAGGGCCGAAAGGCCTGTTCCTATCCTCTATTGTGACTCCACTGCCAAAGAACAGTATACCTGCAGTCCTAGGTCTCTCCGTTCAGCAACACTGCCCAAGCCCCTGTTAACTGTACAAGTCCTGCCCTGGTCTGCCTTACCAAAATGCAACACCTCACATTTACTTAAAATAAACGTAATTTGTTATCTTGATCAGATTGCTGACAGGTAATGTCATATAAAAAGATCATATCGGGTTCATTTATTAGAGTTTTGAAGAAGTCTCAATCGGTGTGTATAAAAAGGAAACTAGTACATCATAGAGTCATAGATATGTACAGCATGGAAACACACCTTCAGTCCAACCTGTCCATGCTGATTAGCTATCCTAACCTAATGTGTTGTGTTTGGACTTCCAGAAGGCATGAGGCAAGTTGTCTCACCAAAGATTAAGTCCAAGCTAAAAACTCATGGAGCGTGAAAACAAGGAGTGAAAAGATAAAGAGAAAAAATAAAACACAAGGGCAAACTAGTGAGGAATATAAAATTTGGCAATAAGAGCTTCTTTAAATATATAAAAAAAGTGGAAGAGACAGATCAAAGTGAATATTGGCTCCTTAGAAATTGAATCTGGGTGATAATTATGGGGGTCAAGATTGTGTTGCTGGAAAAGTACAGCAGGTCAGGCAGCATCAGAGGAACAGAAGAATCGATGTTTCGGGCATAAGCCCTTCGTCAGGAATACTTATGGGGAACAAGGTATTGGAGATAGCACATTGGCACAGATAGAGAATTGACTAATGGAAAGGAAATAGAGACTGGGGTAGGGAGTTCTTTTTCAGATTGCCAATCTTTTAACCGGTGGGGTTCCATATAGATCAGTACTGGGATTGCAACTGTTTACAATATGTATCAATGACTTGGAGAAAGGAAGCCAATATATTGTAGCCAATTGGCGGGCAACACAAAAATAGGTGAAAGGTAACTTTTGAGAGGAATACAAATAGTTCAGAGTGAAATTGATAGGTTACACAAGTGGGCAAAAAGTTGGCAAATGAAGCACAATGTTGGAAATGAGAAGTTGTTCTTTTGGAAGGTAGAACAGGAGAACAAAGTACTATTTAAATGGAGAAAAATGACAGAAAGCTGCAATACAGACTTGGGAATGAAATACAAAGCTAGCACACAGGGGCAGCAGGTAATCAGGAAGGCTAATGGAATGCTGACCCTTATTTCAAAAGGGTTTGAAGTTGTAGCGGCAGGTTCTGGTGATGCCACATCTGGAGCACAATGAGCAGTTTTAGTCCCCATATCCCTGGTATGGAGGAATTTTCTTATGGAGTAAAGGTTAGGCAGATTGGAACTGTACTCACTGAAGTTTAGAAGAATGAGGGTTGATGTCATTGAAATTTATAACATTGTTAAGGGAGTTGACAGGCTTAATACTAAGTGGATGTTTACTCTCATGAGACAGTCAAGGACCAGACAGCATAGAATCAGTTTAAAGGAGGGCCAATTTAAGACTGAGATGAGTATGAATTTATTCTCAGTGTTGAATGTCTTCGGATCTCCTTCCCACAGAGCGGGCAGACTCCTGTGTACATTGAACACAGAGATAGATGGATTCTTGATCACTAATGACAATCAAGGGTTATCAAGAAAAGGCAGTAATATAGTGGATGTGAGGAATGTCAGATCATCCACAATCCTATTGAATGGCAGAGGGTCAAGGGGCCAAATAGTCTAGGCCTGTCCATTTCATATTGTCTTACACATTTGCAATCTCCTTGATAACAATCACAACATCCTGACTTGGAACATGCAGACTGTCCTGTCACCATTAGTGGGCCCAAAAACAATTTGGGCACCTATATCACAAGGACTTCAGCAGTTCAAGAAAGCAGCTCATCACGTTCTCAAGAGCAAATGAGGGTGCACAATAACATTGGCAGTGGTGCTCACATCCTTAAGTCAAATACAAGAAATCTCAACTACTTCCTTCAAACCCTGAACTAAAAACATCCTGTCCTGGGGACCCATCATTCAGTACCATCATTTCCTTGATTAATTTTATTTTGCTTACATTAGTTTGGTAGTCTCTACTCCTAAAATCAATATAGTTTTCATGGAAATGTGTACTATGACCATTGGACTGAACTTAGCACAAATTCTAATTTGCACTACTAGTTCATCTGCTTTGTTTCAAATGCTACATGCATGCCTTAAGTTCTGTATTTTTTTTTAAATTTTTGTAACCTCCTGTTATCTGTTGATTTGCTGTTAGATCTGCATTCTCTGTCAGAATCATGCAGCATGGAATGAGACCCTTCAGTTCAACTAGTCCATGCCGACCTCTTATTTTCTATTTATCATTTCCCATGTTATTTTCTTCTTTTGTATTTTTCTCTAGTCAATAACTTCCCAAATTTGGACGTATGCTCCCAGCACCTTTTCAAAACTACCCATGTTTAATCCCAAACTGCTAATGATTTCCCAGAGAACTTTAGACATGGATTTTGAGCCTTGATCAGACTGTACCTCTCCAACTGTACTCAACTGGTAGTCCATAATGGAGTACAAAAAAGTTAACATAGGTAGAGAATTAAGTTATTCAGCCTCTTGAGCCTGTCCCACCATTCAGTGAGATCATGGCTGATTTGATACCTAATGCCATATACCTGGCGTTGGCCCATATCCCTTAATACTTCTGGTTAACAAAATTCTCTCCCCCAAGTTCAAAATTAACAACTGACCCAGCATATATCGCCTCTGCTCGGGAATGAGAGTTCTAAACATTTACCACCTTGTGTGGAAGTGAACAGTCTGGACATAAACTCTTAGACTACACTAACTCGTTCTAGGATTCCCCAGCCAGTGAAAATAATTTATCTTTAAATCAACCCTGTCTTTTACTATTACTTTCGTGAAGGCTTTAAACAGATCATCCTTGACTTTCTAAATTCTAAAGAGAGTTAAGAGTCAATCACATTGCTGTGGGTGTGAACTCACATGTGGCCAGACCAGGTAATCAGAGCAGTTTTCTTTCCGAAAGGACATGAGTGAACTAGGTGATTTTTCTGATGATCAACAATGGTTTTAGGATCATCATTAGACTCCAAATTTCAGATTTCTTTGTTTAAATTGGATTCAAATCTCACCACCTTGCATGGCAGGATTCAAACCCAGGTCCCCAAAAAAACTACCTGAGTTGCTTGATGAATAATCTAGTGAGGAGAAAGTGAGGTCTGCAGATGCTGGAGATCAGAGCTGGAAAAGCGCAGCAGGTCAGGCAGCATCCAGGGAACAGGCTTCCTGAAGAAGGGCTCATGCCCGAAACGTCGATTCTCCTGTTCCCTGGATGCTGCCTGACCTGCTGCGCTTTTCCAGCAACACATTTTCAGCTCAGAATAATCTAGTGATACCTCCTTAAGTCAGAACATGGTAAAAGAAAGTTCTTTTTGCAGTGGGTATGTCAAAGGAATGGTACAATAGTGGATGAAATGTTCAAAAACCATCCATTGTGGTGTGTGGTGTGTGCTAAATCTATCATTTAGATTTTAGTAAGAATCCTAAAAGATCCATTAGTAATAATCAGCTCCCAGCCTGGGAAGACTACAAGCACTTTTACTTTTTAAACAGAATTTGAACACACTAAGGCTACCATTAGAGACAAGCCCAAGAAAGAATTCAGCAAGTTTTGTGGTGCTTCGGTGGTATCCCTGTGACTGACCAAAAGGACTCAGGTTCCGGTCCCATCTATTCCAGAGATGTGTCATAACATGTCTGAATAAATTGATTAGAAACATCTAAGGCAAGGCCAGGAGAAACTAGTTTCAATCTGGGAGATATGGTTTATTTTAAAGAGAATGATTTTTTTTTTAAATGGAAAAGACTGAGCAAGGCTTTGGCAAGGATCAAAAATAATAAACTTTAAGTATGGAAAAACATTGGATTGGAAATCAGGCAGAATAGATCAAGTGTCATTTTGCACCAGCAATATTAATTGGTAAGTGTTTGCTCCATTCCTATTAGTCAAAGTCAGACTTCAAAAAAGATGTAGCAGCTATCAAGAGACTGAAATGGAGGAATTGTGAAATTTAATTGGACAGCTGAATCGTCTGGGTACTCAAACCAGACCGATGCCAGTTTTGAAGTCCCAGAGTTGAGTACACCTATGAAATATTCCAAGGTGAAAGATATCATTTGGACAAGTAATTGAAAAAAATTAGAGTACAATGCCTTTTAAAAATAAATTTCTACCTGATTGATAGCAGATGCACGAAACTTTGCTTTGAAAAGCAATGTTTCTGATGCAAATTACTGCAAGAAGGCTTAGTGTTTTTCCTGTGGTAAAGGGAAGCAAGGAAGCTAAAACGTTCTTTGCAGCATAGACTCTTACTCTCAGTGAGGAGGTAGATATGGCAAGTTTCCGAGCAAAAAATATTGGAAGAAATTCCAAAAAGGGATTTAGCACCAATACCACTGAGTACTACATCGATAATAAATCATGATAGAATAATGAACATTTAACAGAATATGTGAAACAAAAAGAAACTGAGGATCGACATTGCAGATCTAACAGATCCTGGAGAATGGAAAGATCTCCAAATTTTAATTGGTAAAAAAAAGAACATAATCAGGCATCACTTTACATGTTTTGTTCTATTATACGATGTGGAGGTGTCAGTGTTGGACTGGGGTGGACAAGGTCAGGAGTCAGACAGCGGCAGGTTGTAGTCCAACAGGTTTATTTTAAATCACAAACTTTCAAAGTATTGCCCCTTCGTCAGGTGTAGCAGCAAGTGATAAAGGGGCAACGCTCCAAAAGATTGTGATTTCAAATAAACCTGTTGGACTATAAGGTAGTGTCATCTGACTTCTGACTCTGTTTTATTATAGATCGACTTTTCATTTTTTGAATAAGGGGAACCTGTATTCATCTGATACGGAGAAATATCCGAGACCTAATGAAATAACGAACAAGTGATGAATATACTATTGAAAAGTTAATTAGGTGTAAATTGGAAATATAAACATGGGGAGGGTGAGTTTTATGGAGTGTAATGAACTAACACTAAAGGACGCAATAAGTTGTATTTGAAAACAATTATTTTTTGGAGTATAATACCTGGGAGACAGCCTCGCAAACCTCACTTTCTGTCCCACCAACTTTCCCTGACTAGACTTCCTTTGGCAGCTTTGCTCCCTGCCAGCATTCTCCATCTCACTGCTTCACTCCCACATCGGCTGCGGATATACTCACATCGAATCGGTCCAGAGATTTGGAAGAGATGCAATCTGCAAATGGATGAGCTGCGCATCACAGATTATATCCATTGCATTTATGGGAATAACTTTTCTCTCATTATTTGCCCCAGTGATTGAAATTTCCCAGGTGTTTTGTAAATTTTCACAGCAATGTGCTCGCTCCCCGACATTTTCTGAGTATTTCCCCAAACACCAATATCTTCTGCTCTCGCTTTCTTCCCAAAAGTGGGTTCACTTTTTCCTGGAAATTCATCTAACAAACATCAGGCAGATCATATATCATACAGGAACTACTCAAGTCTGTATGAAGGTCTCTGAATTCTGCTAACTAAACAATCTTCCATATGTAGTACTGCTCTTCTTGTGTGCCAAGACCTCTAAGCCCCAGCTACCATTCCACTTGAGTTGGTCTCCTGATCTCTGTACCTATACTCCAGACCCTGCTAAAAGTCCCCTTCTTTATATACCTCAATATCAAATATATACTGGACAGTTCCAGTATTCCAAGAGCTTCCTCTACTTATTATTTTACTGTCACTCGAGATGGTCACTCCTTTTCGTATTTCTGTTCAGCCTGACTTGTTGCTTCTTCCTGAGAGCGTTACAGGTCCTTCCACAAGATCAGGATGTTTATCAAAAAAGAATTAAAAAAAAAATGTTGTGAACCTACACGCATCCATTTTCATTTTTCTTGAAGCAACTGGAACTTCTTCTCCACTTGAACTTTCAGCCATGATGGTCACACAGTTATTCCAGATTCTGATATTCTAAAAAAGAAGATGATTACACAAATATTAAAAATGGAAAGTTGAATGTTGCCTTGTTAAATATCAGCCCATTTGTGCTTCTCATTTATTAATTAGTTCTCTAGTCATATTAGCCCCACCTTGAGTTTTTAATCTTATGTTTTCACTGTTCGTGTGGCTCCTTATAGAATTCCTTTTGAAAGTCCAAGTGTATAACAAACAAGTTCTTTTATCTCCCCGATTAGTCACACAATGCACAAAAAGAAAACAGTTTATCAAATACATTTTCCCTTTTGTTAAATCATGGGAACGTTTTCTAATCAGACTATACTTTTCCCAAGTCTGCTGACACTGATCTGGACTCAAGAAAATTTCAGAAACTCACAGTCTCCATTTCTGCATTGGTATCATTTAGAATCCTACAATATAGGCCATCAGGTCTCAAGAACATTTCAGACTGTATGAATATTCTAGGATACCCAGCTAACATTCTAGGGACATGGGCTCAAATCCCACCATCGTGAAATTTGATTTTAATGTCATTAAAATCTATCTGGTTCACTAATGCTCTTTAGGGAAGGAAATCTACCATCTACCAGCTTATATGCAAATCCAAACACTCTGTAATGTGGTTGACTCTTAACCACCCTCTGGAATGGCCAAGCAAAACATTTAGTTCAAGGGTAACAAATGCTGACTGAACAACCACATCCCAGGAAAGAACAAAGAAAGTTACTTAAATTTTCTCTACAACTCACTTCCTGCTAATTTTAGTGAATTCAGTGTCACCATTCTTATTAGTCCATTGACCTTTTCCTGGTAGGCATCTTGTATCTTCTTCTATAAAGACAGAACATTAGTTGTTCAATGTCACTATCATTTCCCTATGCTCATAATTTGTCACTGCCTGAAAAAGATTGACATTTCCTGAGTGAGCTGAAAATGTGTTGCTGGAAAAGCGCAGCAGGTCAGGCAGCATCCAAGGAGCAGGAGAATCGACGTTTCGGGCATAAGCCCTTCTTCAGGAATGAGCTATAGACAGATCTGTGCACTCAGTTTTTGATATAAACAGAATGTATTTTTCAACTGCATGATCTTTTAAAATGCACCAGCTGGTTATTTATCATAGCCTTAGTCTAGTTACAATATCAGTTTTAGTCAGTTTTTCCTTCATATCAACACCATTGTGATCACATTTAGGAATGGGGTATGTCACCTTGCATTGTGGTATTGGTTACAGTGCCAACAATACAGAAGTAGAACAATGAAATGTCTCATTGACCTCAGCACTACGAACTGCAACTGTTGAATAATCATGAAGCGGTGTTCAGCATTCACTACCTTACAGGACTCCATAGCTTCTGGTCAGACGCTGTGCAAATCTTAGAATCGCAGAGATATACAGCACGAAAACATACCAAACACTTCTCACTTCAGTCAGAACCCTTGGATGAATCTCATCCTGCCCTGGTGTCCTGTCAACTCTGAAGTGCCACCGTCTTTTGGACAGGCATATGAACATTGAGGGTTCAGAGGGGGATGTGGGCCCAACGGGACTAGTTCAGTTGAGGAAACCTGGTTAGCATAGACGAGATCGGCCGAAGGGCCTGTTTCCGATCGCTGCCCGGGAGACGCACAATCTGATGAGATCCTCCTCGGTATAGCTGCACATTAACAGTTTGCCGATTAACGTCGAAGGTGCTTTCTCAGCCTCACTGGAAGGAAAAAGGATGAAGAAGGAACTATCACTCGGCGAGAGACGATGAACCACCATCCCCCGGGTTTCCGCGGTTGCGAGTTTAAATGTCCCGCATGCGCAGTGCCAAGCTCCGCGCCACCTCGCCAAGCTCGCGCGATGTCCGTTAAACGGCCGCGCCTCGGGCATCCGCGAGAGCCATCAAGGCGGGCCTGTGCTCTCCACCCAGCTCCGATTGGTCAACGTTCCCGTCAATCTGGTGATTCTGGCAATTAGGATGCGAGGTTCCGCCTGGAGATGGTCGCTGGGGAGATGAATGTGGACGGAAGCGGGAACCGCTGGAGAAACCTCGGTAGGTTTGGAAGTAACGTTTCGGATTCGGTCATCCTTTATCAGAACTGTTAGTTGCTCGGAAAAAGATGGTGTATAAGAGGCAGGTAGTGGGTGAGGACTGTCTCCTGCAGCGTGTAGCCCAACATGTTCATTTGGAAGGACAGTTCAAGCTTGCAGAGCAGCACTTGTGTTTCCGAATTAAACCTGTTGGACGATAACCTGGTTTTGGTGTGATTTTTAACTTTGTCCGACTCCACGCCATCACTCATGCTGCAGTCGATGGTGATGGAGCCCCAGAAAGTGGGAGGAGAGCAGTCAGGCAGCCTAAAGGGATTGGCAATGGTGAGGCAGCGAGAAAACAAAAAAGCTGAACATGGTGAGAAAGTCTATAGCCTTATAACCTGTCCTTAAACATTTTAGACTAAAATGTAATGTTGAATTAAAGAACACATTTGCTTCACACCGGAAAATAGACAGGCAGGGAGGGTAAGGTAGTTAAGAACATTTGCCAAAGGACACCGGGTGATCACATTCACGGCTGTTCCTTTGTGAAATTTATAAGTGTTTGATTCTGACCTTGAAACGAAACTCGGTATCAATTAACTTTTCTCCTGAATTATTGCCCTTCACTGTCAGCTGTCTAGTTCAGAACATGCAGAGCGTTTTGTAAACTTCTGGATAAAGAAAGCCTGTTTCTGACAGTACAGCTTCTGTGAAACATTTTGTATAAAAGAAGCCTGTTTGTGATAGTTCAGCAGAGTAGCTTGCACAGGCTCTTGAAGGAAGAGCAATATCCTACTCTCCTGGGTTATTAGAATCCAGTTAGCTTGGCTTTTAGGTATCAGCATTGTGTTGTAACAGTGATGCTGTTAGTAAATAAAGGGAATGAATGAGAAACGTAGCTCACTGATGAAATAATTTTTTTGTCCGAGTCAAATTCTGAAGCAGTCTTTATTCCTCCGTTCTTGCAAGAGTGGGTGTCCAATACGTAGGCACACCTGCTGAACATTCTTGTTTTTTTTTATATACTGTTTGTTTAGTCTCTCAGCACTCTCCCTTCTCGCTATTGGTAATCTACCTGATTCCCATAGTTTATCACAAGCACCAGCTTCACTCTGCCTTGCATCAACTCAGCTCCACCTCTGTTTACTTCTCCCATTACTCTAATCTTATCACCCCCCCCCCATGTTTGTATCATGCCTTATTTGATTATCTTTATCTTAAGCTCACCGTGCATGACAATTGCAGCTTCTTATAGCCATTTGTGCAACCGAAGCTCATCTAGTCTAATCTGTTCACCACATCTGTTTGTGACCAATTGCGTAGCCTGCACACCCTGATAGCTGAGTCTCATGACTTCTGCAGACGCAACATTCCCACACACTTTCCACAAAAATGACTAAAATTAAACTAAACTGTCTGTAAGAGTTTTTTTTTATTCTAGACTACCAAAGTACGATCTCTGGAATGAATCAAGAGAGCCTTACAGGTTGAGTTCACAAGGGATTCCCTGGGCAGTCTCAAATCTGTATTTTATCAATGGGGCTACAGGTGAAAATAGAGTTGGCTGTGCCTCAAACAGACTGTGTCATGACAAGCGCCTGGGCTGTGGGCTTGGTTGGGCTGGGATTGGCTGGGGAGTTCAGAACTAGAGGGGTATAGTTGCAGGGTGAGAGGAGAAAGATTTAAAAGGGACCTAAGGTGCAACTTTTTCACGCAGAGGGTGTTGCGTATATGGAAATGAGTTGCCAGAGGAAGCGATGGAGCCTGATACAATTATAGTATATAAAAGGCATCTGGATGAGTATATGAATAGAAAGGGTTTAGAGGGTTATGGGCCAGGTGCTGCCAAATGGGACTAGATTAGGTTAGGATATCTGGTTAGCATGGATGAATTGGACCGAAGAGCATGGAAACAGACCCTATCACCAAACTCTAAGGCACCTATTACCATGACACTGACCACCTATACATTCTTGACAGATTCCTCTCCCCATCTGACCTACTGCCACTGACAGAAATACCTTTACGCGTTTCCTGTGTTCAGTCACTATTGTAATTAACAAGACAAGCTAGAAAGATGAAGAAAATCCAAAAATACTATACACTCCCAATCCTCCTTCTGTTACTAATGGTTTCTTTATTCAAGCTAAACCCCTGATCCACGTGTTGTTGGCTCAGTGTTCCACCATTCTGATGGGCAGTGTATAAATAGGACTCACCCACTTATACAATCCCTTATTTGTATGAAAAACCCATTTAATAGAAGAAGCATGTCACTGTGAAGTGCACGAACAAACCTGAAGGAGTCAACGTTAACGTTCTTCCGCTGTTAGAATGGTGCATTGAAAGACCTTCTGGTACCCACGACATAGGGCAAGTAAAGCAAAAACTGTGCAAAAATATTATCAAAGACACTGGTCGTACTCCTACTCCCCATCCATCAATACACTTGGACAACCGAATGTTTGCTAGCACCCACTGTTTAAATGTTCAGCTCTCGCTTTGAGTGGACTCGTCATTCACTCACGGAAGTGCACCCTTGAAACTCCTTTTAGCCTTCATTGGCGATGCAAAAACAAAGCCTACCCATATTTACCCAATGACTGGTATGGATGTTGCGCCCTGGTATACACCTTATCACTTTTTACCCTCCACCATGAAGTAACTGAAGTAGATGATGAATGGAACGCCCACCAACATGTGAATTGGTATGGAACAAAAATTATTGGAGAAACAACAGGACTTAAACAACTTCTACCATCAACAAACCTAATGGTCCAGGTTGTTGGGAGATCTTACTTCTGGCTGGGGTGTTGAGGTGGCCCTAGATCAGATAAGTGACCTTGCGTATATATCGAAAAACTTGCCAACTCAACTGACCACTGAACAAAGAGTTACAGGAGAGCCAGATGATGATGCTTCAGATTTGGCCAGTGCTAGATTTTCTCCTTGCTAAAGAAGGAGGCGTTTCTTCAGTCATTAGCCTGCAATGTTGCACCTACATCGATGATTTCTCAAAGGACGTTCGGACGACACAGACTTTATAAACAAAATGGGTCAAGATGCAGAGAAGATACCTGCCCCACTATCATCCAATTCATGTGGATGGAGTGTTACTTGCTGGCTATAGTTGCTGTGCAATGGATCATGTGGTACGTACTGTTAGTCCTTGGTCTCATCCTAGGAATATACGTTGTCATCTGCGTATGCATGAAATGGACCGTACATTGCTTTTCACCTAAGCCAAAGAGGAATCTGGTTAGCTGACCCTTGTCTACACTTGTACCTCCGTGTCTGAACTTTCATGCTGAAATCCAATATCTTTCAGACTCTGCTCCTCTGGATGATGACTTGCCAGAGAAGGTGCTTGACTTATTGAGAATACAACTTGACTAAATGGTCTAATTATACTTGTATAAGCTATGTAGTTGTCGGGAAATGACAATAGGAGGGAATGAGAAAGTCTTTTGCCTTAAAACTTGTCCTTAAACATTTAGAGTAAAATGTCATGTTGAATGATAAAACACACTTACTGTACACTGGAAAATAGATAGGCAGGGAGGGTAAGGCAATTAAGAACACTTGACTTAATATCAGTGGATCTGTATACAGATGAACCTCGATTATCTGAATATTGAATTATCCGAAGAAGAGCTCGAGGTCCCGATTAAAAACATTACATCAAAGACGTGTTTCCAAAACTACTCGTGTCTTTTGTTTACAATAACTAAAAATGAACCCAGCTTACTGAAATGCTGCCAAGAACAATCCTGGACATCGATGGGAGCCCAGGCACCGTCTCCAAATGACTGACCGCCTGCCCTCTCTCCCCACACTTTCCCTGGAGTTCTATACAGGGGTGTACCCTAAAACCCCTTCCCCCCCCCAAATAATCTCTCCAACATTGTCCTGTCTAGGGCAGAGGTGGAACCTTACAGAAATGTGTGTGTGTGTCATCCCAAAAGGTGGTGTTGGACGCAGTTTGGGGGAACAGACGAGTGGGGCAATGTTGGACAGGGGTTGAGGGCCGGATGGGGGTGATATTGGACGGGGTTGGGGGTGGACAGGGGGCGATGTTGGGCGGGGACAGACAGGATTGGGGGCGGAAGGGGTCAGTGTTGGATTGAGTTGGGGAGGGCGG
>NC_057755.1:1277172-1283041 GCF_004010195.1 Chiloscyllium plagiosum | reverse complement strand
AATCATCTTGTACACCTCTATCAAGTCACCCCTAAACCTTCTTTTCTCCAATGAAAACAACCCCAAGTGCCTCAGCCTTTCCTCATACGATCTTTCTGCCATACCAGGCAACATCCTGGTAAACCTCCTGTGCACCCGTTCCAGTGCCTCCACATCTTTCCTATAGTATGGCGACCAAAACTGCACACAATACTCCAGAGCATTTGTAAACTTTTTATATAAAGATAGCCTGTTTGTGATAGTTCAGCAGAGTAAATACTAGGGCTGTTGAAGAGCTGATGTCCTATTCTACTGGGTTATTAGAACCTAGTTAGTTTAGCCTAGAGGTATCAGTGCTATGTTGTAACAGTGATTCTATTGGTAAATAAAGGGGATGACTAAAATTAAACTAAACTGTCTGGAAGAGGTTTTTTATTCCAGGCTACCAAAAGTACGATCTCCGGCACGAACCAAGAGAGGCTTATAGATTGAGTACACTAGGGATTCCCTGGGCTGTCTCAAATCTGTACTTTAACAAGGGGTGAGGCTAGGTACTAGATAATGAACCCTGCCAGGTGTTAGATTTGGAGGTAGGTGAGCACTTTGGTGATAGTAATCACAATTCGGTTATGTTTACTTTAGGGATGGAAAGGGATAGGCATATACCGCAGGGGCAAAGGTGGCCACGATGCAAGTTAGGTTTGTTGCTCTTTACAAAGTGCCTTTTGGAAGTCTAGGTATATCACAATAACAACTTTACCCTTTCTGTTATCACATCAAACAAAAGCTCATGCAAGTCAGTTAAACGTGAGATATTGGAATAGTGATAAAATTCAAGAATGCTTCAGGGACCTTCCTCTCCCAATTAGAAAGTCAAAATTATAAAAAGGTGTGATCTCTTAGCAGCAAATGAAAAATAGTTGAAGGTATCAAAGCTGGATGCCCTGGAATTTACGATTCCAGGGCATCACATGAAGAACAGGAACAAAAAGTGTTGGGACCAGAACTATTCATGTTATACTTCAATGATCTGGGTGAAGGAACTGAGGGCATTGTTGTTAAATTTGCAGATGACAGAAAGGTAGGTAAAGGAGCAAGTATTGTTGAGGACTCAGGAAGGCTGCAGAAGGGCTTGGAGAGTGGGCAAAGAAATATCAGAATACAATGTGTGGGAACGTGTGAGGTTATGTACTTTGATAAGAATAAAGGCGCAGACTATTTTGTAAATGGTAAAAGGCTGCAGAAATCTGAAGCACAAAGGAACTTGAGAGGTCTATTTCAGGGTTCTGTTAAACATGCAGTTTCAGTTTGTAGTTGCAAATGCAATGTTACCATTCATTTCAAGAGGGCTAGCATATAAGAGCAGGGATGTGCTGCTGAGGCTTTGGTCAGATGTGGAATACCATAAGTAGTTTTGGGCCCTGTATCTAAGCAGGAATGTGCTCGCATTGGAAAGGTCCAGAGGAGGTTTACAAGATCCTGGTACTAAAAGTTTTTTATCACATGAGCAGTTGAGGACTCTGGGGCTGTACTCACTGGAATTTGGAAGATGTGGAATCTGATTGAAACTTACAGAATACTGAGAGGTCTGAATAGAGTGAACTTGGAGAAGATGTTTCCAATAGTTGGACAGACGAGGGTCCCAGGGCACAGTCTGGGTGAAGGGATGACCCTTAGAACTGAGATGAGGAGGAATTTCTTCAGCCAGAGGTCAGTTAATCTGCGGAACACATTGCTAAAGAAGGCTGTGGAGAGCAAGTCATTGAGTGTATTTAAGACCGAGATAGGTTCTTGTTTGGGAAGGAGATTAAGGGTTACAAGGAGAAGGCAGGAGAATGGCGTTGAGAAACATATAAGCCATGATCAAATGATGGAGCTGACTCAATGGGCTGAATGGTCTAATTCTATGCCTACTTCTTATGGTCTTAAGATCTTATTACCATCAATGTGGAAGAACATCCTTAGAGATCCGTCACCAAAACAAGAAAAAAAACATGAAATATTGAGACAAATGAGGAAAACCTAGTTCAGAATAATAAGTTTTACACAGAGTCTGATGGATGAGAGAGAAAGATTAGAAAGTAAAGATTTTTCCAATGAACAATACCAACGCAGCTTCTGCATTTACACAGGTCAGCAATTGGAAGGGAAAAGGCACATTCTTTGATGTATTTTACAGGCCACGGTAAATGATGATATCACAGTGCTATAGTTCAAGGTCACTTCAGAGAAGAATTTGAATCTGGACCAATCATTACACCTCAAAATAACATCTATCATGTTGTTACAATAAGTCAGAGATGTGGTAAGGTCTCTGATTACAATTTTTAATCCTTATTTAAAACAATGAGTCATAGCTAAACTGAAGAAGCCTAAATAATGCTGCTGAAAGTATAAGGGTCCTTGAGACATAGTGATAATGTCCCTACCTCTGAGCCAGGAAGCCTGGGTTCAAATCTAACCTCTTCCAAATGTGTGTCATAACAGGGTGGCTCAGTGGTTAGCACTGCTGCCTCATAGCACCAGGCAACTGTCTGTGTGGAGTTTGCACATTCTCCCCATGTCTGTGTGGGTTTCCTCCAGGTGCTCCAGTTTCCTCCCACAGTCTAAAGATGTGCAGGTCAGGTGAATTGCCCATGCTAAATTGCCCATAAGTGTTAGGTGCATTAGTCAGAGGGAAATGGATCTGGGTGGGTTACTCTTCGGAGGGTCGGTGTGGACTGGTTGGGCCAAAGGGCCTGTTTCCACACTGTAGGTAATCTAATCTCATCTCTGAACAGGTTGATGAGAAGAATATCTTCGACAGAACGGAGAGAGGATCAACTAAGTAAATAACAATTATTTTAGTCTCTATAAGACCATAAGACGTAGGAGTAGAAGTAAGGCCATTCGGCCCATTGAGTCCACTCCGCCATTTAATCATGGCTGATGGTATTTCAATTCCACTTACCCGCATTCTCCCTGTAGCCCTTAATTCCTCGTGATGTCAAGAATTTATCAATCTCTGCCTTGAAGAGATTTAGCGTCCCGGCCACCATTGCACTCCGCGGCAATGAACTCCACAGGCCCAAACTCTCTGGCTGAAGAAATGTCTCCGCATTTCTGTTCTGAATTGACCCCCTCTAATTAAGGCTGTGCCCACGGGTCCTAGTCTCCTCGTCTAACGGAAACAACTCCCTAGCATCCACCCTTTCCAAGCCATGTATTATCTTGTAAATTTCTATTAGATCTCCCCTTAACCTTCTAAACTCCAAAGAATACAATCCAAGGATCCTTAGCTGTTCCTCTTATGTTCGAGCTGCCATTCCAGGGATCGTCTGTGTGAATCTCCGCTGGACACGCTCCAGTGCCAGTATGTCCTTCTGAGGTGTGGGGCCCAAAACTGGACACTACTCCAAATGGGGCCGAACCAGAGCTTTATGAAGTCTCAGTAGCACATCGCTGCTTTTATATTCCAACCCTCTTGAGATAAATGACAACATTGCATTCGCTTTCTTAATCACGGACTCAACCTGCACGTTTACCTTTAGAGAATCCTCAACTAGCACTCCCAGATCCCTTTGTACTTTGGCTTTATGAATTTTCTCACCGTTTAGAAAGTAGTCCATGCTTGTATTCTTTTTTTCCAAAGTGCAAGACCTCGCATTTGCTCACATTGAATTTCATCAGCCATTTCCTGGACCACTCCCAAACTGCCTAGATCCTTCTGCAGCCTCCCCACTTCCTCAGTACTACCTGTCTGTCCACCTAACTTCCCATCATTGGCAAACTTCGCTAGAATGCTCCCAGACCCTTTATCCAGATCACTAATATGGAATGTGAACAGCTGCGGCCCCAACACTGAACCCTGCGGGACACCGCTTGTCACCGGCTGCCATTCTGAAAAAGAACCTTTTATCCCAACTCTCTGCCTTCTGTCAGACAGCCAATCCTCAATCCATGCCAGTAGCTCACCTTGAACACCATGGGCCCTCACCTTCCTCAGCAGCCTCCCGTGTGGCCTTTTAGAAGCCTAGATAGACCACATCCACTGGGTTTCCCTGGTCTAACCTACTTGTCACCTCTTCAAAGAATTCTAACAGGTTTGTCAGGCACGACCTCCCCTTACTAAATCCATGTTGACTTGTTCTAATCCGACCCTGCTCTTCCAAGAATTTAGAAACCTCATCCTTAACGATGGATTCTAGAATTTTACCAACAACTGAGGTGAGGTTAATTGGCCTATAATTTTCCTTTTTGTTTTGTCTTGATCCTTTCTTGAACAAGGGGGTTACAACAGCGATCTTCCAATCATCCGGGATTTTCTCCTGACTCCAGTGACTTTTGAAAGATCTCAACCAATGCCTCCGCTATTTCCTCAGACACCTCCCTCAGAACTCTAGGATGTAGCCCATCGGGGCCAGGAGATTTATCAATTTTAAGACCTTTTTAGCTTTTCTAGCACTTTCTCTTTTGTAATGGCAACCATTCTCAACTCAACCCCTAACTCCCTTTAATTGTTGGGATATTACTCATGTCTTTCACTGTGAAGACTGACGCAAAGTACTTATTAAGTTCTCCAGCTATTTCCTTATCTCCCATCACTAGCCTTCCAGCATCAGTTAGAAGTGGCCCAATGTCTACTTTTGCCTGTCATTTGTTTCTTATGTATTGAAAGAAACTTTTACTATCATTTCTAATATTACTGGCTAGCCTACCTTCATATTTGATCCCCTCCTTCCTTATTTCTCTCTTTGTTATCCTCTGTTTGTTTGTTTGTTTGTTTTTGTAGCCTTCCCAGTCTTCTGATTTCCCAGTGCTCTTGGCTACTTTATAGGATCTCTCTTTTTCTTTGATACATTTCCTGACTTCCTTTGTCAGCCATGGCTGTCTAAGCCCTCCCCGGATAATCTATCTTTTCTTGGGGATGAACCTCTGTATTGTGTCCTCAATTATATTCACAAACTCCTGCCATTTTTGCTCTACTGTCTTCCCCGCTAGGCTCTGTTTCCAGTCGATTTTAGTCAGTTCCTCTCTCATGCCCTCATAATTACCTTTATTTAACTGTAACACCATTACATCCGATTTTGCCTTCTCTCTTTCAAACTGCAGACTGAACTCTACCATATTATGATGGCTGCTTCCTAAGTGTTCCCTTACTTTAAGATCTTTTATAAAGTCTGGTTCATTACATAGCACTAAGTCCAGAATAGCCTGCTCCCTTGTGGGCTCCATGACAAGCTGTTCCAATAAGGCATCCTGTAAGCATTCCATGAATTCCCTTTCTTTGGATCCACTGGCAACATTATTTACCTAGTCCACCTGCATATTGAAGTCCCCCATGATCACTGTGACCTTGCGTTTCTGACATGCCTTCTCAATTTCCCGGTACATGTTGCACTCCTGGTCCTGACCACTGTTAGGAAGTCTGTGCATAACTTCCGTTACGGTTTTTTTGCCTTTGTGGTTCCTCAATTCCACCCACACAGACTCCACATCATCCGCCCCTATGTCATTCAGTGCCATAGATTTTAATTTTGTTCTTAACTAACAAGGCAACCCCGCCCCCTCTGCCCACCTCCCTGTCTTTTCGATAAGTTGTAAATCCTTGGATGTTTAACTGCAAGTCCTGAACCCCCTGCAACCACGTCTCTGTGATGCCTACCACATCATAATCATTCACGATGATCTGTGCCGTTAGTTCATCTACTTTGTTAGGAATGCTACGAGCATTCAGGTAAGTGCCTTAATGCTAACTTTCTTATCATTAGAGATATTGGAAGTCATAAGATGTCCTAAGTCTTCCTTGCTTTTTGCTGAATTCCTAGTCAGCCGCAAGCTTAAATCCACCTGCACACATGCTATCCTGCTATTTATCTTTCCATTTAACTCCATACTTCCTGTCGCTTTC
>NC_057755.1:1216124-1277139 GCF_004010195.1 Chiloscyllium plagiosum | reverse complement strand
CACCCCCCTTCCCCCACCCCCCCCGCCCCCCTCAAGTTTAAGGTAGTTTAACATAGTTGGTGAATCTCATTTGGCGATGAAACAGACTACGGACGGGAGGTGGAACAACCAATGCCGGCAAAACCAATGAACTCTTTATTGATTTTGAGCAGGATGTTACTCATGCCCCCGTACGCATTAACAGCACAGAGGTGGAACGAGTGGACAGTGTCCAGTTCTTGGGAGTAGTCATCCACAAGCTTTCTTGGACTGTACATGTAGACGCATTGGTTACAAAGGCCCAACAATGTCTCCTCTTCCTCAGGCAGATGAGAAAATTTGGCATGATGGCAAATACCCTTGCCAACTTTTATAGGTGAGCCATTGAGAATATTCTGCCTGGTATGGCAACTGTACCATCTAAGATCGGAGACAGTTAGAGAGTGGTGAACTCAGCCCGGACAATCACAAAGGCCAACCTCCCATCTATAGAATCCATCTACCAGGCCCGCTGTCAAGGAAAGGCCGCCAGCATTCTCAAAGATCCATCCCACCCTGGCAATGTTTTTCTACAACCTCTACCATCAGGTAGGAGGTACAGAAGCCTGAACACATGCACCAGCTGGTTTTGTAACTGTTTTGTAACAGTTTCTCCTCAACTGTTGTTAGAATACTGAATGGACTGTCAAACTCTTAACATTTGCCTTTACCTGTCTTTTTGCTGCTATTTACCTATTGTTTACTTATCTATGCTACTTAATTATATGATCTGCCTGTATTGCCTGCAAGACAAAGTTTTTCACTGTGCTTTGATACATGTGACAAGAAATTAAATTCAATTAAATTCAGAAACGTGACCATCGTGCCAGTCAAATATCCGTCTACTCTTAATCCCTTTTTCAGCATTTGACCTGTAGTTTTCTACGCTATGATGCTGTGTGATCGTCTAAACATCTTTCAACTGGCTTTGAAGGTTCAAGCCTCTACCACCCTTTCAGGTAGTGAATTCCAGATGCCCACCACTCTCTGGTGAAAGACTTTGCCTTTAAATTTCCTATCCCTTACTTTAAATTGCTTCTCAGTACCAATTCCTGCACCCTCAGGAGAAAAGTTTATTTTTCCTATCAACCAATGTATACACCTCATGATTTTGTAGACCACAATCTGGTTCTCTCTCTGCCTTCTCTGATCTAAGGAAAACGACCCCAGCCTATCTCATCTCTCTTCAAAGCTGAAACACTCCAGCCTAGGCAACATCTTGGTGAATCTGGATGTAGGTCTGCTCGTTGAGCTGGAAGGTTTGTATTCAGATGTTTCGTAACCATACATCATCCGTGAGCCTCTGGTTGAAGCACTGGTGGTATGGCCCAGTTT
Source organism: Chiloscyllium plagiosum (assembly GCF_004010195.1). Lineage (NCBI taxonomy): Eukaryota > Metazoa > Chordata > Chondrichthyes > Orectolobiformes > Hemiscylliidae > Chiloscyllium > Chiloscyllium plagiosum. The sequence goes on along the minus strand of NC_057755.1, from coordinate 1,275,786 downwards.
CTATTTGTGTTTAGGTTTCCTTGGATTGGTGATGTCATTTCCTGTGGTGATGTAATTTCCTATTCTTTTTCTCAGGGTATGGTAAATGTGATCCAAGTCTACGTGGTTGTTGAAAGAGTTCCGGTTGGAATGCCATTTTTCTAGGAATTCCTGTGCGTGTCTCTGTTTGGCTTGTCCTAGGTGTATGTGTTGTCCCAGTCGAAGTGGTGACCTTCCTCATCTGTATGTAAGGATGCTAGTGAAACATCAACTCGACATGACCCACTCTCCCACTTCATGCACACCAATGTTCCTCTGCTCCTCTGTATTCCCCGAAATTTTACCATTCGTTGTGCATTCACTTGTTAATCTTCACAAAACGCAGCCCCTTACATGGGTCATTTAGGATGAAATTGCATTTGCCACTGCAATGTAGTCAAAAGCTTTTGTTCCCATTGTTTACTACACTAATTTTAATATGACCTGCAAAGTTATTCTTCAAACCTACATTTGTGTTGAAATCATTCATGTACACCCAAAGCAGCAAGGGACTGGATAAGTGCAAGCAATCAGAATTAGAGGAACGCATATGTTGGAACATGGAACAACAGAAATTGCTGCAGAAATTCAACACGTCTGGAAACATTTGTGGAGAGATAAGAGTTAACATTTCTAGTCCAGTATCTCTGGACTTTGACAAGAAGGTTGCTTTCATCACAACAAATCAGTCTCGTGATTCTTTTCTAAATAGTTTTCAATGCAAGTCTTAGGCAAACTTAAGGGTTGGAGCCCAGAGTGAATTTTATTCAAGTCTGGTTCTGCAATGACTGATCTAGCCTGCTGGTATCAAACTTCATTAGGATTGGGTGACCATTCAACCAGATGTTTATTTTGATTGGTTCTGATTTGGATGTTGCTCAGCAATTTAACTGATCCAACCCACTGAAGATGGATTTTCCAGGGTGTGCACTCTCCTGGAAACCAGCCTACGGGTTCTCTGACTCAGTTTAGGCCTACTGGGACACTTTTGCTGTCTTGAGTCAGCATACTGCAGCAACTGCAGTGGCCCACTGGCCTGAAATCTCAAAGATTTTAACCGTTTGGCCAAGGCTTAACTTTGTTTTGGGGTTTTGTTGAGGGGTGACCTATCGTCCCTCTGTTCAGGATGGGTCCTGAGTGAGGCTATACAATTGCCTTCACTCCAGTGGTATGTTCTAGTGACAAAGCCAATTGTAGTGCCTATTCAAAGTCCAGCTGGGCTTCAGCTTGTCAGCGTTTTTGCATGTTCACATCACTAATCCCTCATGACTAACGGTCTCTCAGCATCTCAATTAGGATTAAACTAAAATTGCATGCCTCTGTCTCTGTCTTAACCTCATCAAAAATCCTGATATGAATTCCCTTGGTTTTGAACTGCTGAGTAAAACTGTTAGCATCACAGAATTGGAGGAGGCTTGAGGTCAAAATATTCCTTAGCTAAGTCCATCAATCCTTGAAAGGTTTTAGTATCTGGTTCCTCAGGGAAAGTTAGGCTTCTAATAAGTGTAAAAGCTGTGGGTGCACAAGCTGTCAGGAGAATTGTTTTTCGTCTGCTCCAAAGTTATTCTCCCGGGGAAAAAAAAGCATTCTTTCCACATCCTGGGTCCAGTCTTCGGCAGCAGGATTGAACGAATCAAGCTTTCCAAACAGTGGCATGATGGCAGAAATCTTACTCCAACTCAACTGTGGTGAGAGAATCTCTTCAGCAACATGTTTTGCTCTTATCGCCAATGAAATAACTCCACAGAGGCTGGTATCCCACCACCAAATCATCCTTTATTTACATGTGCATAGTACTTGACACTGATCCAGCTTCCTCAGAGCTGACTCTGAGTGAGCAGAATCTCTGACACTCCTGTTTAGTGTTGTGTCTCTTTATCTGATTCTCCCAGGCTACCACTGCCCCGAGAGGGGGTCCAGCTGTAGTGCTTCTACTTTCCCCAAATTACCCATAGCTCTGTCTCTGTGTGTGTGTGTGTGTGTGTGTGTGTGTGTGTGTGTGTGTGAGAGAGACATAGTGACCCAGTAAAAAGACATCATTTTGCAAAGATTCTATTCTATATTTTCCACCACCAGGAAAATCACCCATGTGGTGAGTGAAATAGTAATAAGCATAACCCAAAAGGGACAATGCTTACATTAGTAAGTGAAGAGGGAGAGAAGGAGAAAATTAATTCAAAATAGAGTTGAGGGGGAAATACAGCACTCCATTCCTAAAGGCGTCAAGAGCATTGGTGGACATTCAAAGTCCAGCTGGGCTTCAGCTTGTCCTTCTCCAAGGAATCCTGGGCTTAAACGTAACCACAGAAGAGGAGCAGGCAGTCAGCAGAGATGGCCCCCTGCCCCACCGCAACCCCACCACAGGTGGACCTGTTTATAGGCAGACCCATGAGGAACTCCTCCAATCTGCATGCACTTGTCTGCACCGGGTGCCCAAACGTCAGGAACGTGCAGCTGAAGTTCAACTAAAACTAAAACACAAGGTTTTTCAAGCAACTAAAACTGGACTGCAAATGCCACGACTGATATTTTCATGGTCCTTGGACTCCACAATGTCTCAGAATAAACAGTTGGTCTGGTCTGTGAACTTCTACAATCTGCAGTCGTAAGGGACGGCCGTGTCCAACGCAATGCACTGCACCCCAGGTCCCAAAGGGAAAGAGGGAGAACCCAGTGCGAGTTGACCATGTTCCAGACATTGATCAGGTCCTGGTGAATGATAAGCAGCATCCTAGGGTGGGGCTAAAACCTTCGCGACCAATAAACAGGAGCTGCGTGTTGTAAAGTCACAGAGTCGTAGAAACATACAGCATTGAAACAGACCCTTCGGTCCATCTCGTCCATGCTGACCAGATATCCAAAATAAAACTAGTCCCATTAACCACCATTTGGCCCATTTCCCTATAAACCCTTTCTATTCAAATATCCATCCAGATGCCTTTTACATGTTGTAATTTTAACAGACAGACAACACCCCCGCAGGAAAAGTTTCCCCTGAGGTCCCTTTTAAATCTTTTCCCCTTTCACTTTAAACTTTTACACTCTAGTTTTGGACTCCCCCACCCAAGGGAAAAGACCTTGTCTGTTTACCCTATCCATGCTCTTCATGATTTTATAAACCTCTATAAGGTCACCCCTCAGCCTCTAACCCTCCAGTAAAAGTAGCCCCAAACTAGTCAGCCTTTCCCGATAGCTCAAACCCTCAGACACACACCCACTAACCCTGGCAACATCCGTGAAAATCTCTTCTGAAGCCTTTCAAGTTTCACAACATCCTTCTTGTAGCAGGGAGACAAGAATTGCACACAATATTCCAATAGTGTCCTAGCCAATGTTGTGCAGCCACAACATGACCTCCCAACTCTGAGACTTGATGCACTGACCAGTAAAGACAAGCGTGCTGAGGATGTTGTTCAATAAACCATGTTGAACTGAACTACTGGCCTGATTAAATTCCGGAAGAAAAAATGGAAGCCATTGTCATCATTTCTGTCCACAAACTCCATTCCTTATCAAATAATTTTAACACAAATATCAGGTCAAAGCCTCTTTGGTCGTCCCCACAGCTTTCTCTCCCATCCAACGTGGGTCTGGTCAGTGACCCTGGAGACATCACATACAAACATAGAAAATAGGAGCAGGAGTAGGCCATTCAACCCCTCGAGCATGCTCTGTCATTCAATATGATCAATGCTGATCATCCAGCTCAATACCTTAATCCCATCCTCCCCTTCAGATCACCGTGGTTCATTTAGACACAAGAACCAAACCAAGATTGTCTATGTGGAGGGGTGGGGGTGGGGGAAGAACAATACTGAGATGGCGTATGGGAGAGGGAGAGAGGGAGGTGTATGAGAGTCATTAATGTAAACTGTGCAGAGAGAGCTTTACTCTGTATCTCCCTCCATTAAACATGACATATCATCGGAATGTGCAGATGATGCACAAATTGCCAATGGAGTAAACAGGGAAGAGCAGTAGACTTGAGAATACAAGCAGATAATGTTTACTGTCATGGTCTACAGGATTGCTGATGTCATCTCAGTAAAACACTCAGAGAAACTTCCTTATTGTTGTTGGCCAATTTCACAGAATTCCTGTGGGATTTCTGTTTGTCATAAAGAGCAAAACGGTCACCCAGCGGTCACTTGGGGGGAAGAGGCCTGGCCTGGATTTAACCCAAATCATGGCCTAACACTGCAAACCCAAAATGTAATTGAGGGATGGACATTTATAAAACACATCCATGTCTTCAGTGTAATCTGAAACAGGGTAACAGGGAATGGAGCAGTTTTTTTTAATGTACTCAGTGTGGTTGAGGGAATGGGGAAGCTAGATTCAGAGACAGAGCGAGAGAGTTACAGAGCCAGAGACACACAGAGACAGGATCAGAAGGTCTTGGAGATGTTTCAGAGCTGACTCTAAGACAGACACGAGCTGTACAGCAGCAGATGGAAGTGAATCATTCTCTGTTATCTATGGTACACTGGACACAGTGTCTATGAATGACTGAGATGATGGGATCCTGTGTTCCATTTGCTGGTAACACAAACTGATGTGGGACAGTAAAATGCCGTGTGGGTGGCACGGTGGCACAGTGGTTAGCACTGCTGCCTCACAGCGCCAGAGACCCGGGTTCAATTCCCGCCTCAGGCGACTGACTGTGTGGAGTTTGCACGTTCTCCCCGTGTCTGCGTGGGTTTCCTCCGGGTGCTCCGGTTTCCTCCCATAGTCCAAAGATGCGCAGGTTAGGTGAATTGGCCATGCTAAATTGCCTGTAGTGTAATATAGGGGTATGGGTGGGTTGCGCTTTGGCGGGTCAGTGTGGACTTGTTGGGCCGAAGGGCCTGTTTCCACACTGTAATGTAATCTAATCTTAAAAAAAAGATACAGAAAGGCTGGGAAGGGGGTTGGACAGGTTCAGTGAGCGGGTAAGTAAGACATAGTCTGTGCAATATCACACAGAGAAATGGGAGGCTTCATAACTTTATTTTAATCTTGAAACAGTTTCAGAGTATTGTTAAAGTTTTAGACGTTGATTCTCATCCAAGACTTAGAAGAATCACGAAGCCTTTCTCTCTATACATCCAAGCGGTTTCCATTATTGTCTCAAAAACTTTCATTCCCTCCGATCCTTCTAAATCCCAGGGACACAACACTGCGTTTGGATCATTTCCCTCCCGCCCCAGTGACTCCTTGCTGTCCAGCTATCATTCTGGTGAATCTATACTGCACTCAGATACACACACACTCCCCAAGTCCCCACTCTTCCTTGCTTCTCCCTATATGTAAAGCCAATGTCAGCCCTGGCTAACATGAAATGGCTGCCGTCAACATACCTAAGATGGCTGATACCTTCGGAATCTTTTGTCCTGATTTTGCAGATTAAAACAGCCCCTCACAGTTTGTACAAGATCATCTCTTAGCCTCCGTAGATGGAATACAGTGAGATGGGAAGCGATGGTGTTTGGATGTTAAACTGAGGAGGAACAATACAGACTAAAATGGTAAAATGTTAACCTGCATGGCAGGAACAGAGAAGGATTTAATTATGGATCAGGAATTCTGTCAGCACAGGAGAGGGGAATATGTCTCAAAAGTACTTCTGAAATTGGGTGACACCATCACATTGGCTTTCTGTGATTTGTATACTAGGATCTGGACAAGATTATTGAATATTTAATAGGTCCTGGAGTAAAGTCATATTAAACCTAATAATGCAATGCCCTGGTCGCACATGCACGCACACTCTCACTCACGCAAATAAAACTCCATTAAAGAATGCCTGGGTGTCAGATGAACACAGGGCATTCACACACCTGGGTCAGGCTCAAGACTTACCTCCCTCCAACACTAAGAGGCTCCTGTATCACTCTCCAGATTGGAGTCAGACGCTGTATTTGGGAGCAGGACACAGCACATGGGATTAGGACGATGGTCCATGTGGATGTTTAAAGCCAGCAATCTAATGGGCAATCAGAACAGAACAGAGAGAATCAAACAAAGAATTTGGTTTTGAATTTGTGGAGTTCTTCCATTTTTGTTGTCTGTCTGTGTGTCTCTGCGTGTGTGTACATAAGAATGGGGAGAGTCACGAGTGAATTTAAATCAGCATCTCTCATCAGATTATATCTGCCATTAAATTTTTTGATTGTGATATCATTGAGGGAGCCTTACAATGTATCAAACGCAATGCTTTATCTAACCAGGGAGGGAATGATTGAGACAGGGTAGAGGCATCTTTATTCTGTGAGAAACAAAGCTGACTCACTTCAATAATTTCAGTCCGAGACAAGATCTGAAGCAATCAGTATGTTTATTATACGCTTGCAAGCATGGTGCCTGAAGTAAGGCACACAGAGTTTAGCAAGTACATATCTTATATAGGATTCACTACTCCCAACCCGGTGCCCATTACTATTGTTTATCTCTTGCCTTATCCGGCCTTGTGCAAAACAAAGTACAAGTTTTACTCGGCTATTTCACCACATCCTGCTGTGGCCATTGTTAGGTATATCCTTCTTCACTATTATCTACTTCCCCCACCTGTGACATTTCCTCCCTTTCCCCAACCATATTGATCCTTATGACCTTTTAATTGGGATTTGTTTTTGTGTTTTTACAAAAGTGGGAAACAGATGCTTATAACTACTACTTGTACAAGCATATCCGGCTTAACCTACATCCTCACAGCACCTTATCTATTTGTCTGTAGCATCTACCATTGTTTGCAGGCATGTTTCATTCTTGTATGCACATTTTAGCTAATACAACAACAATTATATATTTCCTCCACAAAGTTTTCATTCTTGTTGACTCAGCTCTTGGTTGAAACAATTATACACTGGTGTGAATGCATTTACCTTGCACAAGTAATTATGATTGCAGAAGTAACACTACTTTACCTATACCCCACAATTCTGTATGTAATTCTGTGCTGTCCCTTCCCTGGAAGTGTTTATTGGGTTTAGTGTAGACAATAGACAATAGGTGCAGGAGTAGGCCATTCTGCCCTTCGAGCCTGCACCACCATTCAATATGATCATGGCTGATCATCCTTAATCAGTATCCTGTTCCTGCCTTATCTCCATAACCCTTAATTCCACAATCCTTGAGAGCTCTATCCAACTCTTTCTTAAATGATCCAGAGACTGGTGCCTCCACTGCCCTCTGGGGCAGAGCATTCCACACAGCCACCACTCTCTGGGTGAAGAAGTTTCTCCTCATCTCTGTCCTAAATGGTCTACCCCGTATTTTTAAGCTGTGACCTCTGGTTCGGCACTCACCCATCAGCGGAAACATGTTTCCTGCCTCCAGAGTGTCCAATCCTTTAATAATCTTATATGTCTCAATCAGATCCCCTCTCAGTCTTCTAAACTCAAGGGTATACAAGCCTAGACGCTCCAGTCTTTCAGTGTAAGGTAATCCCACCATTCCAGGAATTGACCATGTGAACCTACGCTGCACTCCCTCAATAGCCAGAATGTCTTTCCTCAAATTTGGAGACCAGAACTGCACACAATACTCCAGGTGTGGTCTCACCAGGGCCCTGTACAGCTGCAGAAGCACCTCTTTGCTTCTATACTCAATCCCTCTTGTTATGAAGGCCAGCATGCTATTAGCCTTCTTCACTACCTGCTGTACCTGCATGCTTACCTTCATTGACTGCTGTACAAGAACACCCCAACTTTCAATCCAAGTTAGTACTTTGCCCCCAATACCATGCGCCCTAATTTTGCTCACTAACCTCCTATGTGGGACTTTATCAAAAGCTTTCTGAAAGTCCAGGTACACTACATGTACTGGATCTCCCTCGTCCATCTTCAGAGTTACATCCACAAAAAATTCCAGAGGCATCTTTACTCTGTATCTAACCCATGCTATCCCTGTCCTGGTGGAGTTTGATGGGGCAGTGTAGAGGGATATTTATTCTGTATCTAACTCCATTCTCCCCAGACTTTGAGAGATTCAGATGGAGAAATTGGACAGGGACATTCATGGAGCTGTCCTGAGTGTGTTTGATGAGGACAGGATGGGGGAGGTGGGTGATTTAATCAATACCTCATCCCACACAGTTTTGCCCATTCACCCAGTCTATCATTCTCCCTTTGTAATTGTTGGTAGGGTCAGAGAATTTTGGTTGTTTTTAGGGAACAAATGTTCAATATTTTCAAACTGCATAGATGTTGCCAGTCTCTCTTGCATTTCCCTATTTATAAAGTCAATGTCAGTGCGATGCTAATATAAAATGGTGGCTGTGGACAAACTTAAGAATATCTGCCTGACTCATTTCAGCAAATGTGTCAAAATACATTTCCATTCATAGATCCTAGCAGAGGTAGGAAATGGAGAAGCTCTTTGAAGGTGATTAAAATGCAAATTCCAGAACCTATTTACAATGAATGCAGAGAGACAATGTCACATTCCAGCAACGTCTGCCTTACATTCCAAGCTCCAAATATCTGAGAGACTCAAATATTCAAAAACTGAAACACCTCAGCGACTGAACTGTAGATTTGCAGTATTGGATCAGAATCCTATGTGGCTAGGCCCGTCACAAAATCAAGGGTTTCTCAAATCCCACACTGAACTGCTGTGTGTTCAAGTTGTATGTTGTCTCCAAATAAATGAAAATAATGTACCTGCAATTAAACAAAGCTCTTCATAGAACTTTGTGTGTCTATTGGTTTCAGTGTCATTAAACAGGGCTGAAGATAACTGAGTGTGAGATAGGCAGCATTGTAACCAGTATGGCAGTGCATTATAAAAGGGGAAATCTCTTCAGTGAAAGGGGAAAACAGAGGAGGATAGTCGTCAACGTAGGACAGTGGGGAGTCAGTAAAATAGTGTATTTTCTGACTTCAACACATAAAAGGGTGAGTCAAGATTTGGAACTCTTTCAGCAAAAGGAATTGATCGCCGGTCAATTTTAATTGTTCAGTGCAGACTTACAATAATCTGAGAATTACCTTTTCCTCACGATACTTCTTCAATCCCTGGTAAAATCTGGGAACACATTGAGTCCTCCTAAATGTTGAGTAATGGTTAACTTCCAGTATCTGCCTGTTTCTCTTGCATCTTTCAGGACACATGGAAACCTCCACAAACAGCAGTTGAGTCGTGTGTTGCTCAGCTCATTTTTGAGTTGGTGAAAGTGAGGACTGCAGATGCTGGAGATTAGAGTCAAGATTAGAGCGGTGCTGGAAAAGCACAGCAGGTCAGGCAGCATTCGAAGAGCAGGTATATCATTCCTGATGAAAGGCTCCTGCCGAAACATTGATTTTCCTGCTCCTCGGATGCTGCCTGACCTGTTCTCATTTTTGAGTTGGTCCATGATGGGTACTTCATCCTCTGGTTTCTCCCCTCTCGTATCCCAGGGTTGCTCTGTATATAATTTGCCTACTCCTCTCAATTCGTTTCCAGTCAATAACTTAATCCTGAGCATCTCAATCTACTCATTTTGAATCCAGTCTGTAACTCAGTCCCAGGTATTTGCTATTCATTATTTAAACCATACCAAACCCCTCGATTAGATTCCAGTCTGTAACTCACTCCCGGGTATCTGTTATTCCATATATAAACCACCCTGAACCCCTCAATTAGATTCCAGACTGTAAATCATTCCTGGGCGCCTGTTATTCTGTCTAAAAACACGCTGAACCCCTCGATTGGATTTCTGACTCAGACAATGTTTTCCCACTCACTTACATCTCCACATCCAAAGATCCTCTCAAATCCTGTCTCTGAGTCAGTGTGTGTGTATCTATGTGTTTCTCTCGCCACTCCTGAAATATCTTCCAATTGTCACATCTTTCCGTTAGCTTTTTTGAGTTGGTTCATGATGTCCATGTCCCCTGGACAATCTCAGAAAGGCTTTTACACTTCCCGTGGCCCATCCCCTGGGAACAACTAGAAAATCATCAATGCAAGAAGGATACAGAAAGGGGGTTAGACATATTCAGTGAGTGAGTGAGTAAGACATAGTGTGCAATATCACACAGAGAAATGGGAGGCTTTTTAACTTCATTTTCATCTTGAAACTGTTTAAGAGTATTGTTCGAGTTTTAGATGTTGATTCTCATCCTAGACCCAGAAGCAGCAGAAGCCTTTCTCTCTGTCTATCCCAGCCATTTCTGTTATTGTCTCAAAAACTTTCATTCCCTCCGATCCTTCTAAATCCAAGAGACACAACCCTGGGTAGGGGTCATTTCCCTCCCGCCCCAGAGATCCCTTGCTGTCCAGCTATCATTCTGGTGAATCAAAACTGCACTCAGATACACACGCACTCCCCAAGTCCCCACTCTTTCTTGCCTCTCCCTATATGTAAAGTCAATGTCAGCCCTGGCTAACATGAAATGGCTGCCGTCAACATAACTAAGATGGCTGACACCTTCAGAATCCTTCGTCCTGGTTTTGAAGATTAAAACAGCCCCTCACAGTTTGTACAGGATCATCTCAGCCTCCTGCAGATGGAATACAGTGAGATGGGAAGTGATGGCGTTTGGATGTTAGACTGAGGAAGGACAATACAGACTAAATGGTACAATGTTAACATGGTGGGGGGACAGGAACAGAGAAGGATTCAGTTATGGATCAGGAATTCTGTCAGCACAGGAGAGGGGAACATGTTCTTAAAAGCACATTTCAAATTTGGTGAAACCATCACATTGGCTTTCTGTGATTTGTGAACAAGGATCTGGAATACATTTTTGAATATGGTATAACTGCTGGAGTGAAGACATATTTGACCCAATAATGCAGGGCTCTGGTGGTATATATACACACACACACTTGCTCACACAGTTACACAGGGACACGGAATGACCAAATGTATTGGGATTTCCAAATATTCAAGCTCCATTAAATAGTGTGTGCATGCTAGAGCCAGGGAGGTGTGCGTATGTGAGAGAGAGATTGTGTGTCCGCGCAAGGGGAGGTGTGCGTATGTGAGAGAGAGATTGTGTGTCCGCGCAAGAGAGGGAGTGTGTGCATGCACGAGAGAAGGAATACTCGTGCTTGCCAGAGAGAGAATGTGCGTGCGAGAGAGTTGGAGAGTGCATGCTTGTGAATGTGTGTATGCACGAGAGAGGATGTGTGTGTGTGTACGCGAGAGCGGGAGTATGCATTTGAGAGAGAGAGGGAGTGTGCGCATGTTCAAGAAAGAAAGAGTACGTGCATTTGTGCGAGTGTGTGTGTGTGCATGCATGAGAGCAGGAGTATGTGTGTGTGCATACAAGAGAGAGAGTATGTGCCTGCGTAAGAGAGGGAGTCTGTGTGCGTGTGCGAGAGATGTAGTCATAGAGATGTACAGCATGGAAACAGACCCTTCAGTCCAACCCGTCCATGCCGACCAGATATCCCAACCCAATCTAGTCCCACCTGCCAGCATCCGGCCCAGATCTCTCCAAACCCTTCCAATTCATATACCCATCCAAATGTCTCTTAAATGTTGCAATTGTACCAGCCTCCACTATATCCTCTGGCAGTTCATTCCATACACGTACCACCCTCAGCGTGAAAAAGTTGCCCCTTGAGTGAGTGTCTGTGTGTGCTTTTGAGAGTGTGCGTGCAAGAGAGGAGAGTGTATGCTTACTAGTGTGTACATGCACGAGAAAGTGTATGCATACACGAAAGAGAGAGTGTATGCGTGCACGAGAGAGTGTGTGCTTATAAGAGATAGAATGTGTATGTGTGAGAGAAAGAGAGTGCATGTGTGAGAGAAAGAGAGTGCTTGTGTCCTTGTGAGAGGAAGAGTGTGTGCATGCATGAGACAGTGCGCGCATGTGCAAGAGTGTGTGTGTGTGTGAGAGTGTGTGCGTGCGAGACAGAGTGTGCATGAATGAGAGAGAATGTCTGCATGTGAGTGCATGCATGCGCGAGAGAGTGCATGTATGCATGTGAGAGTGAGAGAATATGTCCGTGTGCAAGAGAATTAGACTGTGCACACACGTGAGAGAATGTGGGCATATGCGAGGAAGGATGCGTGTGAGAGAGAGGGAGAGAGTATTCACATGTCAGAGAGAAAGAGTGTGCAGACGCAACAGAAAAACAAAGTGAACGTTCTGAGAGAAATGGTTTGAGTCCGTGTGTGAGAGAAAGAGTGCGCATGTGTGAGACAGAATGTGTGTGCATGAGAGAAAGAACGCGCGTGTGCAACAGTGTGTGCACGTGACAGAGAATGTGTGCATGTGAGAGACAGTGTGTGTGCATGTGCCAGAGAAAGAGTGTGTGCGTATGTGGGAGAAAGTGTGCATGTGCAAGACAATTAAAGCGTGTGCACGGGTGAATGAGAATGTATGCCTGTGTGTGAGAGTGAGTGCACGTGAGAGATGGAGAGAGTATTCACATGTGAGAAAGAAAGAATGTGCACATGTGACAGAGAGAGTGTGCATGTCAGAAAGAGTGTTTGCACGTAAGATACAGATCATGCATGTGAGAGAGAGAGAGACCATGTGCATGCATGAGAGAAAGAGAGAGCATACGTGTGTGAGTGTGCACACATGAGAGAGAAAAAGAGTGAGACTGTGTGTGAGAGAGAGATTGTGCGAGAGAGAAAGAGAATGTGCGCAAGTGAGAGAGTTTGCACATATGCGAGGAGTGTGAATGTGTGACAGAGAGAGAAAGATCGTGTAAGCGTGCAAGAGAGAAACAGTTCGTGTTTGTGAGAGAATGAGAGTGTGCACGAGTGAGAAAGTGTGTACGCGAAGAAAGTGTGAGATAGAGTGTGTGCATGTGCAAGAGAATGAGTGTGTGCATGTGCAAGAGAATGAGTGTGCGCATGTGTGAGAGAGAATGTGTGCCTGTGTGGGAGAGAGTGTGCATGTGAGAGTGAGAGAGTATACACATGCAAGAGAGAAAGAGTATGCACATGCGACAGAGAAAAAGTGTGTGTGCATGTCTGAGAGAAAGAGTGCGCATACATGCGAGGAAGTGTGTTTGTGCATGAGATAAAGATCGTGCATGTGAGAGAGACTGTGTGCATGCATGAGTGAAAGAGACAGCGTGAGTGTGTGAGAGAGAATGTGCGCATGTGACAGGGAAAAAGAATGAGGAAGTGTGCAAGAGTAATAGTTTGTGCATGAGAAAGAGAATGTGCGCAAGTTAGAGAGAAAGTGTGCATGCATGCGAGAAGAGTCTTTACATGCGAGAGAGAAAGAAAGTGTCTGCTTGCGAGAAAGATTGTGTGCAAGAGAATGCTGTGCTTGCAAGACACAGTATGTGTATGTGTGAGAAGAAGAGTCTGTGTGTGCACAAGAGAGAAAGAGAATCTTTTCCTGAGAGAGTGCGTGCGTGCATGCATGAGAGAGAGAGCAAGAGTGCATGCGTACGAGAGAGTGTGCATTTGTGTGAAAGAGAGAGTGCGTGCATGCATGAGGGAATGGGTGCACGTGTGCGAGAAAGAGGGTGTGTGTGCGTGCATGAGAGAGAGTGTGTGCATGAGAGATGGTGTGTGCATGTGAGAGAAAGATAGGAAGACAGTGTGTGCATGTGTGAAGAAGAGCGTGTTTGTGAGAGAGTGTCATGTGCAAGAACGTACAATGCACAAGAGAAAGAGAGTGTGTGTGTATGCGGAGTGTGGTAGAGAGAGAGAGAGACTGTGAGCATGCGAGAGATAGGGTGTGCATGTGCGAGAAGAGAGAGTGTATGTAAAAGAGAGAAAGAAAGAAAGTGTGTGCTTGTGAGACAGAGTGTGTGCGTTTATGAGAGGAAGAGTGTGCACCTACTCAACAGAAATAATGTGTGGGCGTGTGTAGGAGAAAGAAAGAGAGAGTATGTGTGTGTGAGTGTATGGCAGAGGGTATATGAGAGAGAGTGTGTCATGTGCAAGAGTGTGCACATGCACAAGAGAAAGAGAGTTGAGCATGCATGAGTGTGTGAGAGAGACTGTGTGCGAGACAGACTGCTTGCGAGAGAGAAGTGTGTGCACGTGAGAGAGGAAGAGAGAGTGTGTACATGACAGGAAGTGTGTGCATGTGTGAGAGAAAGAGCATGCATGCGAGAGAAAGACTGTGTGGTAAGTGAGTGAGAAAGAGAGAGAGTGCACTTGCGCAAGGGTAAGAGTGTATGCAGACACAAGCAAGAGAGAGATTGCATGTGTGCATGAGTGAGAGACCGTGCACATGCGAGAGAAAGAGTGTGTACATGTGAGAGACAAAGAGTGTGCACGAATGAGAAAACATGTGTGTATGTGTGCGCGAGAGTGTGTGCATGCACGAGAGAAAGAGCGTGTGTACTTGCATGAGAAAGAGAGTGCATGTGTGTGTAAGAAAGTGTGCGTATGCAAGAGAAATAGAATGTGCACATGTGAGAGAGAAAATGTGTGTCTGCATGAAGAGAGTACACACCTGTGAGAGAGATTGTTCATGTCAGATAGAAGGAGTGTGCGCACATGGGTGAAAGAGTATGTGCATGCAAGAGAGCGTTTGCTTGTGAGATAGAGTGTGCATGTGAGAGAGACTCTGTGTGCATGCATGAGAGAAAGTGTATGCACATAGGAGAGAGGGAAAGAGACCATGTGCATACAAGAAAGGAAATGTCTGTGAGAGAGAAAGTGTGTTCTTGCGAGTGAGAGAGAGAGTGCATCCGTGACAGAGTGGGTGCATTCGAGAGAGAGAGTGAACATGTATGCGAGAGCAAGAGAGACTACATATTTGCAAGAGAGAACGTGTGATAGAAAGAGAGTTTGTGCATGATAGACAGAGATTGTGCATGCATGTGAGAGAGAGGAGAGAGAAAGAGAGAGAGAGTGTTCCTGCATGGGAAAGAGAGAAGGTGTGTGCGTGTGACAGAAAGAGTGTGTGTGCATGTGAGAGAGAGAGTGCATGCGGGAGAGAGAGGGAGAGAGTGTGTGTGTGTGCACGTGCGACAGAGTGTGTATGTGAGAGAAAGAGAGTGGGTGTGACTGTGCGAGAGAAAGAGCATGTGCGAGCATGAGTGTGTGCAAACATGAGAGAGAGCGCACAAACATGAGATTGTGTGCAAACTTGAGAGTGTGCGCGAATGTGAGAGAGACAGTGTGTGCGAACATGAGAGTGTGCACATTCAAATGCGAGAGAGAGAGAGGGCTTACGAGAGAGAAAGCGTGATTGTGTACCTGCATGAGAGAGAGAGAGGTGGGGATGCATGTGTGAGTGTGAGAAGTGGGCGAAAGAGTGTGTGCATGCGAGAGAGAATGTGTGTGCAAGAGACAAAGAGTGCATGTATGCGAGAGAGAGTGAATGTGTGTGTGCTAAAAAGAGTGCATGTGTGTGTGAAAGAGAAAGGCAGTGCGTGTGTGCAAAAGACAGAGAATGTATGCGTGCGTCAGAGAAAGTGAGCACATGAGATAGTGTGTGCACTTGTGAGAGAGAGAAAAAGTGTGCAGATGCGAATGAGGAGAGCGTGTGTGAGAGAGTGTGCACGAGAGAGAAGTGTGTGCATGCGCGAAAGAGTGAGTGCATACGCGAGTGTGTGTGCCTCAGAGAGTGTACAAGAGAATGAGAGTGAGTGTGTGAATATGACAGAGAGTGCATGTGCAAGAGAAAGAGAGTGTCTGCATATGCAACAGTGTGCGCATGTGCGCAAGAGAGAGAGAATGTGTGTGCGCGTGCAAGAGAAAGTGCACATGTGAGAAAGAGTGTGCATGCATGTGGAAGAGTGTGTGCATCAGAGAGTGTGTGTGTGCGAGAGAGAAAGTGTGAACACGTGAAAGAATGTGTGTGCGTGTGAAAGTGTGTCTGTATGTGAGAGGAAGAGTGTGTGTACGTACTTTCTGTGTGTGTGCCTGCAGAGAGAGAGTTTGCAAGAGAGAAATTGTGTGTGTGTCTATGTGTGAGAGAAGGAAAGACAGTATGAGCTTGCGTGAGAGAAATAATGATTGTGTGCATGAAAGGAAGTGTGTGTATGTGCATAGGAGAGAAGAAGAGTGTGTGTGCACAATAGAAGGGGAGTGTTGCAAGAGAGTGAGCATGCCCAAGAGAGAGAGTCAGTGTGTGCGTGCATGAGTGTGTGGGATATAGGTAAAGTAGTGTTACTTCTGCAATCATATTTACTTATGCAAGGTAAATGAACTCATAGCAGTGTATAATTGTTTCAGCCAAGAGCTGAGTCAACAAGAATGAAAACTAAGTGAAGGAAATACATAATTGTTTTTGTATTAGCTAAAATGTACATGCAAGAATGAAATGTACCTGCAACAATGGTAAATGTTACAGACAAATAGATAAGGTCCTGTGAGGGGAGGGGGTTAAGCTAGATATGCCTGTACAAACAGTAGTTATAAGCATCTATTTCCTGCTTCTGCAAAAACAAGAACAAACCACAATCAAGACATCATGAGGTCATAAGGTCAAAACAAGTGAGGGAGGATATACCTAACAATGGACTGCAGCAGGATGTGGCCAAACGGCCTTGTGAGGCCAGAATAAGCATTTTGTCGGAGACAAGGCCGGATAAGGCAAGAGGTAAACAAGAGTAATGGGCACTGGTCTTAGGTGGGAGATGTAAGCAGGGAAGGAGCAATGGGATGAAAGAATAGGAACCAAATTACATAAATGTTGTGTACTAGTTGAATTCAGTGTGTGTGTGTCCTGCCTTGTGGACAGTGGACACCACATCCTCTTGCAAGAGTGAAATAAATGACACTACTGATTCAGATCTTGTCTTGGACTGAAATTATTGACGTGAGTGAGCATGTTTGTGAGTGTAGGTATGTGTTACAGTGTGTAAGAGACTTTGCCAGTGTGTGTGAGTGAGAGAAGGCGAAGGTGTGCGTGACAGAGAGAGAGAGAGTGTGTGTGTGTGTATGTGTGTGTGAGAGAGCATGTGTGTATGTACGAGAGAAGAAAAGACAGTATGAGCTTGCGTGAGAGAAATAATGATTGTGTGCATGAAAGGAAGTGTGTGTGCATAGAAGTGTGTGTGCACAATAGAAAGGGAGTGTTGCAAGAGAGTGAGCATGCCCAAGAGAGAGTCAGTGTGTGTGCATGAATGTGAGAGAGTATGTTTGTGAGTGTAGGTATGTGTTAGAGTGTGTGAGAGAAGGCGAAGGTATGTGTGACAGAGAGAGAAAGCGAAGGTATGTGTGACAGAGAGAGACAGAGAGACAGAGACAGAGAGACAGAGAGAATGCCTGTGTTTGAATGAGAGTGAGACCATGCCTCTGTGTTGTGTGTGTGAGTAAGAGAGAAAGAGAGACCATGCCTCTGTGTGCACATGTGAGAGAGACAGAGAGAGATAGAGACTGCGCCTGTGTGTGTGTGCGCACGTGTGTATGTGAGAGAGAGATCATGCTTCTGTGTCTGTATGTGAAAGAGAAAGACAAAGTCCATGTCTGTATGTGAGTGAATGAGACTATGCCTGTGTGTGTGTGTGTGTGTGAGTGAGTGAGAGAAAGAGACCATGCCTCTGTGTGTGCGTGTGCGAGAGAGAGAGGGAGATCATGCCTCTGTGTGGGAGAGACGGAGACCATGCCTCTGTGTGTGTGTGTGTGTGTCTGTGAGAGAGAGCGAGAAACACACCATGTCTGTGTGTGTTTGTGTGCAAGAGTGTGTGTGTGAGAGATAGAGAAAGACCAAGCCTCTGTGTGTGTGACAGAGAGACCATGCCTGTGTGTGTGTGTGTGCGTGCGCATGCATGTGAGAGAGAGAAACCACGCCTCTGTATGTATGTATATGCGCGAGAGGAAGACCATGCCTGTGTGTATGTGTGCACGCGTGAGACAGAGACACTGCCTGTGTGTGTGTGAGAAAGAGACCATGCCTGTGTGTGCGTGCATGTGAGAAACCATGCATGTGTGTGAGAGAGACCATGCCTGTGTGTGTGTGTGCGCGCATGAGTGAGAGAGAGAGAATGTGTGTGTATGTGTATATATATATATATATATATATATATATACACGTATGAGAAAGAGAATGAATGACTGTGTGTATCTGTGAGCGTCCATCTGGCTGCACAGTTTCAGCGCCAATGCTGTCACTCCATAACATGACTCGATGGAAACCACGTGTTTATATCCCTGCCCCAGTAATGATCCACAAACCATACACAGTCCCTCAGTTTCATTCGCTCATTCTCTCACGCGTGTAGACACACACTCTTGCACTCCACATTCAGTCCTTCACAAACACACACCCTCGCGTGCCATATTCAGTCCTCACACACACACACACACCCACGCACGCCACATTCAGTCCTTCACACACACACACCCTCTCATGCCACATTCAGTCCTTTACACGCACATACACTCTCACATACGCCCATGCAGACGTCCACACTGACGTGCACACGCTTGCACGCAGTCACTCTCAAATGCACATTCAAACAATTCCACACAGACTATCACAATCTCATACACACACTCTCTCTCACACATGCACTCCCATATACTCTCAGTCACACACACTCACATTCACCAACTCACATACTCTTACACTCACACACACAGACGTGGTCTCACTCTCCCTCTTTCAGACAGACACACACGTGCACACACACACACACACACACACACACACAACACACACACACACACACACACACACAGGCATGATCTCATTCTCTCACACATCAACCCCTGATGAAGGTGTGAGAAACAAAAGCTCACTCACTTTAATAATTTCAGTCCGAGACAAATATCTGAATCCGCCATTTATTTATACACCTATAGGTGGGTGCTTTGTCTCATTACCAGGTAAGGCAATGATAAAATGCACAGTATATCCCAAAAAACCCTTGCAATTTATACTGTTTTTTCTCATATGTTTTCCTTATTCCATTGTCTGTTCCCTGCTTCGCTTACGTCACAGATTTCCTTAAGACTTATCCCACAACTTCTGTTTATCCTGTCTTGTCCGTGACAAACTCTTATCTCTGAGTCCCATAAGGGTGTTTGACGTCAGTCTATTGTAGATTATTGATTAGGCATATATTTTCTTCTATCAGCATCTATTTCCATCCAGAGGCCACTTTGACCTCTTTAATTAGGGTTTGTTCCTGTGTCTCTGTGCAAGCGGGGAAAACAGATGTTTTCCTGTTTGCCCACACATCCACCATTGTTCTGTATTCACGTCTCATGCTAACATATCCTTTCTTTTTGCTGAATATGTATTTTCTCATTCCTGTTCTGTATCAGAATTTATGCTTGCAGAAATAACATTAATTCATTTATATCCCACAAAGGAGCAGCACTCCAAAAGTTAGTGCTTCCAACTAAACCTGTTGGACTATAACCTGGTGTTGTGAGATTTTTAACTTTGCACACAGGCATGGGCTCACTCTCTCTCTCTCTTTCTCTCACACACAGTCACGGTCTCACTCTCTCTCACACACTGAGATATTTCTGTGATGATACTTGAGTTCACTGACTCTCCCCGAAGACAAAACCAGTTCACAGTCCCCATGTCCTGTATGAGTATGCGTTTGTGTCCGTCCATGTCCGAGTATGTGCGTGCACGTGGCGGGGATGGGGGATGCACAGAGGAAGAAATGTCAGTATTGAGGGGCAGGCAAGTGATCTATGATTTAAATCCCAAACTCTGCCGATATTTCTGAGAAGTGGAAAGGAAATAAAAGATTAAAAATCAAGTTAGAAATGACTGCATATAGAGCAGGGCAAGGAGAGACAGGGACAGAGGGGCAGAGACAGACAGGCCAAAGAGAGACACACAGGGACAGAGTGAGAGCTAGAGCGAGAGTGAGACAGGGATAGCGAGAGTTAGAGTCTGGGAATCTCACATACAGCAGAAAAATCCCAAGAGATCCGCAGCAAATGTCCCCCTCTCTATTCCCAGCCTTGTGTGTGGCTCAGGGTGTCTTCCTACAGTTAGGCTCTGAGACACTAGTGCGGGAGTAATATTTAATATTTTCAAACTGTATCGACATGGCTTCAAAAAAAAGTTGAACCAACTGGGAATGGTAATGCTTTGCTGTCCCAGAATTAACATCTCAGTGGACAGTAAGATCCAACAAGGCTCCTGTCCTGTAAATTGACATCTCAATCACACAGCCCTCCCCAGGAAGCAAACTGACAGACGGTGCAATGTGTCAGAGAATACAGGGGTGGAGTCCACAAAACCCAAACCCAGAATAAACGTTGACAAGAAATTGGTCAGATTCATTCTCAAACCTTGTTCTCTGTCTTACTGAGAGCGAGCAGCTCTCCCTCTCTGGTTGAGAGAGAGAGTATCTGTATTTGTGTGCATGTGTTTCATAATGTTGCCAGCCTTTGGTTAATTGCTTTATGATTTTTTTGTATTTTGATGCTGCTGTGATGTTATGAAATGCATTTGGGATAGGGATGGGGAAAGGGTGGTAGGGTTGTGCTGTTACCTGGGATCTTGCTGTGTAATTTGGCATCAAACTGCTCTTGCTCCCCCAGCCATCCCACCTCATCTTTTCTCTCCTTTATCCCAAGGAACTTTTATTTGGAAAGCTGTGAAGTGAAGATCCAGGAAAGCCTTGGACAAGAACAACCTCCAGAGGGGGAGCACAGGCCTAAGGCCTGCTGGCCAGACTGCAGCCCGTGGGGCCCAGGTGAGTGGTGGTCTGTTTATTCCCCCGATGTTTCATCTCCTCTGGGGGCGGGGTGGGGTGTGGAAGCCAAGTTTGTCAGGGCCTCTGGTTAACTGCGCCCTGTCAGATTGTAGCCCTGTTGTTTTAAAACAGGTTTGAAGCCTGGGGTTAAAGTAACCGGGGCTTTGGGATTGTGACACAAACAGGTTAACGCCCAGGATCTGGCCAAAAATATCTGGCCGTCCAGAAAGAATTATCACACTGTCAGAGGAATGTAGCTCATAGAGAGGGCAGGATGGAAGAATTCGCCAGGGAGAGAAAGAGGGTGAGAGAAAGAGGGTGAGAGAAAGAGGGTGAGAGAAAGAAGTGAAAAATGGAGAGAGCAGGAGAAACAGAAGGAAAGAGAGAGAGAGGGAGAGGCATTGTGAGACTGTGAAATACCTGTAATGTTCGATTCTGGAGTGACAGGACATAATTAAACTGAACCAGCATCACAGAGGGAAATAAAAATGACCAGATTATGAAGCTACTGCAGTATTGTCATATGTGGGATCTTGCTGTGCGTCAATCGCCACAGTGCCATTGTTGCAGGCTTACACATTTCGAAAAGTTTTTCAACATGAAAACTCAACTCATTGCCCCACATGTTTGTGTTCGGATGTTGCTGACAGATTGTCTGCCTCACAGAGGGGAAAACCCGGGATCTTTCTGTGCTTTCTCTCTATAAAAGATTTTCTTGCTGTACCTTTCAAATAGAGCTGCTCGTTTCCTCCTAAAGGGATCTTTCCGGCCACTTGAGGATTTGAAAAGAGAGAGTTTGGGACCAGGAAACCTTTGAAGAAGAGCTTTCTCCAGATGGGGACCTGGTCCTGAGGCCTGTTTGACAGGCTGCACCCTTTGGGGCCCCGGTGAGTTTTGTCTGTGTATTACCCTGAGGTTTCATCTCCTCTCTCTGGGGAAGGAGCTGGCTTCTAATGGGACCTCTGGTTAATGGGGTCCTGTCGGATTGCGGTCCTGTCATTTTCAAAACAAGTTTGAAGCCAGGGGCTAAAGTAACTGGGGGCTTGGGATTTGACACAAAACACATCAATGCCCAGCGAGAATCTGACAGACAGAGGACTCCCCAAGGAGGGAATTAAAACCTTTAAATGAGAAACTCTCTCCAAAGACCCATTCTAATGTCAGACTAATGTGAGATGTGCATAGGCCAGGGTGATAAAATGAGAGAAATGCAGAAATAAGATGCAGGCTAGCCATTTCAATTCAATTCACTGAGTATCTGGGAAAGGGGGGGATCTATCTCTGCCTTTCCCCCTCTGTCCCCTTTATGAACCCTCTTCATTTTCTTTTGTTGAGTTTTCAAACAAATAAAAATTGGACAGAGGGAGAGAGACAGAGGGAGAGAAAAAGCGAGCGATAGAGTGACCCACAGTCAGAAACTGAATTGTGCAAGTACTAGAATTATTAGGATCTTGCGGTGTGAAAGTTACATGGAGAGGTTGTGCTTGTGGAGAGGGTGTTGCTAGCGTTGGGGGCCTGGGTGTTCTTGCTTGGGGCAAAGAAGAGGAAATAACCTAGGGTCCCACACCCTGCCTCTGGGATCTTGCTGTGGCCCCTCGGCCTGTGGGTCACCGCTTATACATCAGAGCAGCCTGTGTACAGGGCCCGGGCTCTGTTTGCTGATGGCCTGACAGTGGTTGGGGTGTATCATCCCCTTTCTCCAGCACAGACCACCCCCCAACCTTCCTTCCTCCAGAATGTCATATTGACGTGGCTAATGTCTACAGGACAGGGAGATAGGAACACACTAAATGGGAGGGAGGGAGGAGAGGACATTTCAATCAGAATGGAGGGGGTTTGACAGAGAGGGGAAGAGAGAGTGAAAAGGAACTGGTGAGGGCGTGTGCGGAGAGAGGAGACAGAGGGGAGAGAGCAAAGCGGGGACAGGGAAAGAGGGGGTTAGGGAGATGTCAGAAATGCAGAGCAAGTGAGAGGGTCAACAGAGAGAGAGGGCACGAGAGATATCAGAAATGGAGAGCGCGTGAGAAGGACAACAGAGAGAGCGCGAGAGCGAGGGAAAAGAAAGGAGGAAGTGTTTGGAATTTAGGTTTCATACCACTGTTATCCTGGAGACAGAGTCAA
Organism: Chiloscyllium plagiosum; assembly: GCF_004010195.1. Lineage (NCBI taxonomy): Eukaryota > Metazoa > Chordata > Chondrichthyes > Orectolobiformes > Hemiscylliidae > Chiloscyllium > Chiloscyllium plagiosum. The sequence continues at coordinate 1,253,133 of NC_057755.1, read as the reverse complement.
ACCCTTAACCAGCATCAGATTAGATTAGATTAGATTAGATTATTTACAGTGTGGAAACAGGCCCTTCGACCCAACAAGTCCACACCATCCCGCCGAAGCGCAACCCACCCATACCCCTACATTTACCCCTTACCTAACACTACGGGCAATTTAGCATGGCCAATTCACCTGACCTGCACATCTTTGGACTGTGAGAGGAAACCGGAGCACCCAGAGGAAACCCACGCAGACACAGGGAGAACGTGCAAACTCCACACAGTCAGTCGCCTGAGGCGGGAATTGAACCCGGGTCTCTGGCGCTGTGAGGCAGCAGTGCTAACCACTGTGCCACCGTGCCGCCCACTGTGACACACAGTGACACACATGATTGTCTGTCATCACAGTGCTGCTTGTGGGATTTTGAAGTGTGTGTTTATTAATATTTCTACCTCTGGTCAACTGCTGTATGGTGATCACTTTGTATTCAAAGTTGCTGTGATGTTATGCAATGCAATAATTAAACTGAACCAGTATCACTGGTCAAGTGTGAGATTATGGAAGGCAGAGCGCAGTGGGATCTTGCTACGCTTTTGGTGCTACCACTGAATTTTATTTGAAATCAATTTGTATTTCTTTGTCGGTTTCCTCCCCACCACCGCCGCCAAACCCTGAAGTGGGGATTGGATCCGGGAGCTGAAACTTGGGACGGTGCAGGGACAGAGAATCAAATCCATTCTGCTGTGAGGAATCATCAGACAAGAGCCAGAACCAGACAGAGCGAGAGAATAATCAGAAACTGTCCTGTCTCCCTGTCTTTCATTTACACACTCTCGGAGAAAAGAGTTGTGGCGTTCAGTCTGTTTCTCTGGGATTTTTACCACAAGGGGCGAGTCCTGGGCTGGGAGAGGATAAAGGGGTAAACAGATGGCAAGGGAGCTGCTGCACAGTCCGATCCCACAGATGTGACAGACTCCCTCACCCACTACAGTTCCCATCTCGACCTCCGTGTACCCAATTCTCTGTCTGTTCCACAACTTTCCTTCAATCCCCATCCTTCCCATCTCTGCCCTGTTCACATTTCCCTGTAGATTCCCTTCCTACAACTCTCTGGATCCTCCCTCTTTCCTAGAACTGTTGGAATTGTTCACTCTTCCCCCACCTTTCTCTGTCTCTGTCAGCCCTGTGGGATCTTGCTGTTCCTGCCTGAGCCCACGTTACCTGCCTAATAGCATCACCCCGCGCGCTCCCCCCACCCGCTTCACTAGCTGTCTGTTGTATCTCTCTGGCTGCCCTTTGTCATTTTCTCGATGTTTTCTTTGTCTCTCCCAGTGAGTTCTCTCTCTATTCCTCTGTCCTCCTGTGTCACCCCCCTTGCCTCACCAGAGTGTTTTATTCTCTCTCTCTCTCTCTCTCTCTCTCTGTCCTGTTCTCTTTTCTCTGGGTTTTACACTCTCTTGTTTGTACTTTGATTGTGTCCCTGAGAGTCTATGTCCCTCTTTCATTGCCTAGGATCTTTCTGTCCATTGTCGTCTTTTTCTGGGTGTTTTTCTCTCTCTCTTTCCCTGGTTTCACACTCTGCCTTTCCCCCTGTTTCTTTAAGCAGTTTTCTCTCTTCCTACCTCTGTCTCTGTCTCTGTGTCTGTCTGTCCCTCACCTCGTTCTTTTCTCTGCCTCCTTCCTAGATCTATACCCCCTCCCTCCCTGTCCTGCTGTTCCTGTTCCTGGGGTAGGGTGCTGCACATGCTGTTAACACACTGGGATCTTACTGTTTCCTGTGTCTCCCATCGTCCAAACAGTGGGTGGGGGTGAGGGAGATAAAGCCCCTTTCTCACTGAGCCGAGGGTGGGGAGCAGTGCAGGAGGCGGTCTGGGATCTTGCTATGCATGAGACAGTCACACAGCTAGTCAGTGCACTACTCTGAGGCCCCCACCCCCTTCAGCTCAGGAGCTAGGGCTCTGAGGGGGGATTGAGGGCGGTATATTGTACACAATGGAGGCACAGAGGGGGTTTTAATATCCAGTATGGGGGTGCAGGGAGAAATGGCAGTGGGGCAGCTTGAGGGAGGGGCAATCAGTCCAGGACAAAGGTGGGGGGGGGGGAAATGTTTGGAGGAAAGTGCAGAGGTGGGTGGGTACAAAAAATCTAGGGGTGGGCAAAAATGCAGGGGCAGGAAAATAGGGCTGAGGTCAGGGGGCGGAAAGTTGCTTTATTGTGGCAAGCCCAAAAATGTTGTTAGCGACACTTTTTTTTGGAAAGAATCAAATTTATATTCCATACTCCTTCGGAATTTATGTCCAAATTTTCATTTTAATTGCATAACTTGGGTTAACTCTCCTTTATCTGGTTTCGTTGAAGAGATTTTGTTCTGGCACAATAATCCATGAAAACAGATAACAAATGCCAGGTGTTGAGGTAATTGTTAAGTACAGATACCAGTCGATGAAATCCTTCCTCTGCGATATTACATTCCTCTAAATTTAGTTCATTTATTTTATCACAGAGTCCAATGACATGGGACAACACTGCACAGTCAATATGGGTCAATTTCAGTCGAATAAATGTAAATGTTTCTGTAGGCCTCACTATGCTTCTACTCTGACCCTCGAACAGGTAGTGGAACGTGTTCAGGATTTTCCTTTTACAAATTTCACTCCTTTCACATCCAATTTGTTCTTTAATCTTCTCCTTCACCCAGTTAATCACTTGACGGATTGTCTGCTTATCAAGTAGACCCAGGAACTCCTCCAAGGGCTCAGCTGCCTGTCAGGAGGTGAGACCATCAATAAAACTGAGAAGTATCTCAAATCGCCCATCATCCTTACTGTGGGCTTCACTGAGGAGCTTCTTAATGCCCAGAGACTGGAATCAGGAATTGTGTGCGTCCAACTACAAACTCTTGGATGGTGAGATGTGGGAATGTGTAAACCACATCCTGGACAGAATCATCTCCAAAAAATTCCATCAGGAGCGCTGATAAGAACTGCGAAGCATGCAGGTTGTATTGGATCAAATCTCCATTTCTAAACACAATATTCTTCTCAGACACACCAGTGAAAGAAATCTCATCAAGCTTCAGGAACAGATCACAGGGGTCTCCGATCTCCCAGCCATGGTTTTTCAGAATGTTGTAAATATGGTAGGAATATAGTTGGGTGATGGTCTTGGGAACTTGCTGCTATTTCCTTTCTCTGTGTGAAGAAGGGACCCAGTGAGAGACTGAGGATCCAACACTATGAAGGATTGTAGCACATGGTGTACAGGATCTTGTTCGCCTCCACGTGTTTGAAAACAGCTGTTGCCACAACCTGATCCTCGAAAAACCTGCTGAAATATTCCTTCTGCTCATTCTCAACAAAGCCCAGGATTTCAGCCCAGACGCTGAGCTCAGTCTTTTCCAATAAATACAATGCAATGGGACAGCTGATCACTAGCACTGAATATCGAGGGAGCAGCTTGTGCTGGATTAAACTGTACACAATGTCAGATACATTACACCAGCACTCAGGATCAGTGCACATGAACTTCACTGTCAGAAATACTGTCCTTGAATTCATCCAAACCATCAAATATGAAGAGCAAACCCTCTGGGTTCTTCCTGAGTTCTCCCAGAACACTCCCAAAATAAGGATACTGATCCAATACCAGATTCCTCAGGTTTATCTGACAGTTGAAAATGTTCAAATCCTGGAATTTAAAACTGAATACAAATTGGAACTCTGGGTATATTTTCCCAGTGGCCCAGTCATAAATCATTTTTATACCACTGTTCATTTTCCAATTCCCGGGACTCCACTCACCACTGCTGAGCTTCCAGTGTTAGATTTCCGAGGAGAAAAATTGCGACAGAACAGTTGATCAGCTTGGATCTTTTCCACTTCTCTCCAGAGATGTTTTTCGCCACTGTTCATGGTCTCGGCCTCTTGCTATCAGTTCATGTTCTACAAGTTTCTGATCTCGAACAGTGGAAATAACTGTTAGCTCAGTGTATTGAACAACCAGACCCAGACGGAAAATCTTCACCTTCTCCTTTATTAGAACAGTGTTCACTCGCAGTGTTTCAGTTTGGACACGGAGCGTTTCCTTGCGTTTCTGTTGAGTTTCTTCAATTAGAGCAGAGTTAATGATTTAATAAAATCATTTAAGGTTTCATTCACATTTTCAATACAGGTGCATGTCAAAATTTTCTTAAATGTTTGAAATTGAACAATGACTGAACAATATTTCTTTGACTCAATACTTATTGAAAATGGGTTACTTTGTTTCAAAGTCAGTTAATGAAGTAGCAGATGCTAATCTTTAACCCATTACTGGATTTATTGACACACTGCAAGATTACAAATGTCTGCTTCCTTCCAAACACTCAGTATCCCGAAAGTCTCATTGTACATCTTCGGATTTCTTTCTAAGGGTGGGTTCATCCCACACTGCTACAAGCTTCAGCAATGGATAGAAGAAGGGCTCATGCCCGAAACGTTGATTCTCCTGCTCCTTGGATGCTGCCTGGCCTGATGCGCTTTTCCAGCAACACATTTTCAGCTCTGATCTCCAGCATCTGCAGTCCTCACTTTCTCCCAGCAATGGATAGGACAACAAGACAGGTCCCAAACAGACTGCATTGGGAATGAGGATCTAAATTAAGACCGAAAGGAATTAAAAGGTTAATGATTAACCTGCTTAGCCACGCTATGAATGCAGTCCGTTTGGTCCTCATGATCTGGCGTGGAACTTTTTGCTCAAGAGACAGGGCACACTAAAGTTAAGCAATAAAATAGACAATTCATCAAATGATCAATGCCTTAAAGAGACACTGTAGCAAAAATAAATCTTGAAAGCAAATTTAACAAGATTAATTTGAAATGTTGTTTTGAGGGATGATGATGTGCTCTAACGGTTGCAGAAGGCCTCAAGTGTATTGGAGAACATTTCCCAATCTGTCTCCAGCATCACCGGGTATAGATGGAAGCAGGAAACAGGGGTAAGACCCTCTCAACTGCCCACTGTCTGGACCTATTAATGGGCACCATGGGCAGGCTTAAGAGCAAGCTAAAAAGGAGATCCTTTGAACTGTCTGCCTTGCAGTGACCAAATGTCAGGAGTGTGGGTCTAAAGTGAAAGCAAAACTTGAGGAGTGATCCCCTAAGATACTGAAGCACTGTCAACATATACATGTGCAACTCTGGCCTAAGATATCAACGTTTCCCATTATAAATTCTTTTCATAGGAATGTTCAACAGTAGCATCCTAATTTCCTAGAAGACTTATTGACTTATTTGAGTATTCCAAAGGTCAGTTAAGAATCAACCAAACTGGTTCTGCAGGTTTGGAATCCCATATATACCAAAACAAGTGAGAATCAAATTTCCTTTCATAAAGGATGGGTGACCAATGGATTTTTTAAAATGACAATTAATGATTGTTTCACAATCGTTACCAAACACTTAATTTCAGATTTATTCATGGAACTTTAAGATCAGAATCTGATTCCTGAAGAAGGGCTTATGCCTAAAATGTTGATTCTCCTGCTCCTCGGATGCTGCCTGGCCTGCTGGGTTTTTACAGCACCACACTCTGGACTCTGATCTCCAGCATCTGCAATCCTCACTTTCTACAAGTCAGGAGTGTGATGGAATACTCCCCACTTGCCTGATTGGGTGCAGCTGCAACAACACTCAAGAAGCTTGACACCATCCAGGGCAAAGCAGCTTCTGCTTGATTGGCACCACATCCACAAGCATCTACTCCCTGCCGCCACCAGCCCAGCTCTCCCCGCAGTGACGCTCACTAGCAGCAGTGTATATTATCTACAACATGCACTGCAGAAATTCACCAAAGACTCTCAGACAGCACTTTCCAAACCCAGGACTACTTTGTTCTAGAAGGACAAGGCCAGCAAAGACGTGGGAACACCATCCCCTACAAGTTCCCCTCCAAGCCACTCACCATCTTGAGTTGGAAATATATTGCCGTTCCTACTGTTGCTCAGTCAGAATCCTGGAATTCCCTCCCTAAAGGCATTGTGGGTCAACCCACAGCACATGGACTGCAGCGGTTCAAGAAGGCAGCTCACCCCCATCTTCTCAAGGGGCAAATAGGGATAGGCAATAAATATTGGATGCAGCCAGCAACACCCACATCCCACAAATGAATTTTAGAAAGTTCAAAATTACGGACAACTTTGACAGGGTAGGGAATGCCCTACCTGAGAGAGTGGTGGAGGTGAATTCCATTGGAGGTTTCAAAACAGAGCTGAATATATATATTCGAAAGGGGTTAATTTAGAGGATTACAAACATAGAGCTGGAGTAGGGGACTGCTGGGTAGCTCTTTCAGGAGTCAGTACAGATGCAATGGGCTGAATGGCCTGTAACAATCAATGATTTTATGATTTCCTTGATGACTTTACATTAGATTCAAAAGTTATTTAAATTTAAACAAACCAGCCCTGTCCCAAAATGCTCCCCCCCCCCAAAAGTGTATCCACTCACAACTGATCAGCCATGCATGTTGAAGGGAATACTCTGGAATATGTTGAGCACCTCCTATTTCCTGCATTATTGCTCTACCTCCTGATGTTTTGAATTTGTAGAAATTTACCAGCCTGAACCTTGACCATAATCAGCAACTGATTCAAAGATAACTTGGCAGCACCTTCTCTCAAAAGAGCACCATGGGTGAGGAGATCCAACACCAGATCATTTACTCCAGCCCAGCCTTCTATAAACTACAGCAAAGTCAGCAGAGATCTCTGCAGGTCAACAATGTCCAAGTGAGAGAGGAGTGCTCATTCGCACACCCCTGTACTGCAATGAGACAGCAGCGTGTGAATCAGTGATTTATAAGAACACTGCTCAAATTCCATCAGCGCTGCCGCTGTCATTTCCTCTGGATTCAACAACAGAACTGTTAAACATTTGCTCGTATCCTGCTTATAGCCATATCCACAAGACTTTAGACAAAACTCTTCCAACTTTGTTCGAATGAGCCAAATGTGTTTCCCCGTCAGGTCTTTCTCAACTCTCTTTCTCAGCTCCCAAATGGCCAATTCCAGGGAAGGACAAAGTAAAAAGCTTCAATGTTTCTAGCACCATGGAGTCACAGTTTCAGAAAAAGGAGTGAGATACAGAGGAATCTCTTCATTTAGAGTGTAGTGAATCTTTGGATCAGTTGCTGATTATGGTCAAGACACAGGCTAGTAAATTTCTACACAATCAAAACATCAGGAGATAGCGCAATAATGCAGGGAAATGAAGTTGAAGATCAGCGTGATCCCTTCGGACAGAGGCAAAGGGCTGAATACTCTTTTCCTGCTCAGATTTCTCATGTCCGTAAATCTGCGAGAGAGGCAGAATGTATGGAGGGAAATACCAGAAACACAAAAGAAATTTTAAGATACAATTTGATTGTTTAATAAAAAAAACTTGGTGTTTACTTCCCTGTTGAGCAATGTCCTATCTATGTTAGTTTTTGTTTGTAACAGTGCAAGTCTGAAATTGCAATTCTTAACTTTTGGTTCACTTCTATTGCTGGCTGGTAAATTCATTTCTCTCTGAAAATACATCAGTCTCTATAGCGATCATGGACTATTTCACAAGCGCTTGATCAAATTAAATAATGCAGTATATAAATTTTCATGGGACAAACATCAGAAATCATATGAATAGTAGTTGCAGACAGAGCTGTTGAGAGTTAAGGACTGTTCTAAAATACACCAACTCCTAGTTTCTCCTCAGTGTAGTTTTGATTTGCAGATTGTGAGAAACTTGAAACAAACGTCTGCAAAGAACACACTGATTGCATTTCATCACTTAACTTTAAGGTGATTAGATAGTTCGGATGCATCTCTGAATATTCATGGAATCAAAAGAATCGAAACCTATGTAAACAATTTATATTTTATGAAATAATATGTTATTTATCATAGCAATTCTCTAGTGTTTGAATCTGAAATTAAATTCACTGAGGTTTTACTGTACCATGTTCCTGTATTTCTTTCAGTATTTTCTCCAAATTTGGGACCCCATGGTGCATTTTCACAAAAGGATCCCCACATCACTCTTTGGGCCTGAGAACTTTTCTCCATCACCAGGTTTAGCAGAAGATTGGAACTCACAGTCTGGTTTCCCTTCTCTGAGAGCTCAGCGATTTCCTGTAAAGAATAGTCATAAGTACATTGAGTAGCTAAGTGCATGATAACCACAGAAAATGTGTGGAAATGATTTGCCCAGTAATGGGATTCTTTGGCTGTTTAAGGTTCCAGTGTTAGACTGGGATGGACAAAGTTTAAAAGAAAAATCACAACACCAAGTTATAGTCCAACAGGTTTATTTGGAAACACAAGCTTTCGGAACGTTCCCACCTGATGAATGAGCAGCACTCCAAAAGCTAGTGCTTTCAAATAAACCTGTTGGGACTATAACCTGGTGTTGTGTTATTTTAAATTTGGCTGTTTAATGCGCCGTATTCGATTGAGTAATTCTAAATATGAGCTGAAAGTTCTATAATTGAGTGAAATTAAATTTGAAGCAAAATATCAAATATTATTTCAGGTAAGTAAGGAATTATTGAAAATCTGCATGAGTTTTACCTACATATTGCTCTGCTCAAGTGTCCAAGATGACATCAGACTGTTGACTGACAATAACATCCACTTGTTTCTCTTACTCACTTCAAAACATGGGATTCACTCAGAAATAGAACAACTCAGAACTCAAACACAGTCAGGAAGGGAATATTCTGAATGAAGGAATCATGGAATGTTACAATACAGCAGGAAGTCTTCCAACCTTGCACTGTGTCAACTCTACAAGAGCAGAAATTCACATCATAGAATCATACAATAGATGAAAGGATCTTCAGCCCATTGAGTCTGTCCCAACAAAAAAAACTGCTCCACATCTGCACCAGTCCCAATTTCCAGAGCTTGACCCATAACGTTAAATGTTATGATACTTCAAGTGCTCATCCAAGTACTTTCTAAAGATTGTGCTGTTTTCTGACTCAACTACCATCCGAGGCCGTTCTTTCCAGGCTCCCACCACCATCTGGGTGACATTGATTTTTCTCAAATCCCCTCTCAACTTCCTGCTTTTCACTTGAAAAGTATATTCTCTCATTATTATAGCTTTAAATAAGGGGAAACAGTCGCTTCCTATCCACCATGCTGTTATGGACCAGGTCAGACCCCCTCAAAACATATCAAGAAGTTAGCCCAGACCCTACATTTGCTGGTTGTTTTAAGCAGGCGTAATGTGGATATTCCAGGAGGGATGCAGTCGGTCAAACAACTTAGTTTTAAACAAAACAGAATTTATTTTAAAAGATTACCGAATGAAACATAAAACAAAAGAGAACAGAACATTGAATAACTTAACCTATCTGAAAACCCAACAGATCATCCCAACTAAATGAAGCTTTTCCACACACTTGCAACAATCCCATAAACACCCTATGGCACAAAAGGTAAAATCAAACACAGGGTCTTACAGGAGAGAAGTCAGCAAGAGAGTACCGGCCTGGACCTGATTCCTTGGGTCCAGCAGCTTCTAAACACAACTGCTAAAACCCAAACCAAACTAGTGATTAGCTGAGCTGGGAGAACCGGCCATTCCCCTTTCATTGTGCAAGTGTTTATTTTTGCAAAAACTTGAAAGCCTGTTGCTTAATGCCGTATCTGTTAGGTATAATCAAACTGGCCCTAAAGCCCATCATCTTAGAATTTTCAGAGCCTGCACCTTATATGATCTCTCCGAAAAATAGCCAAGGACAATATAACGTTGCGAAAGGAGCAGCTTCGTCACACTGAGGGGGGCTAAATAGGCTGGGGCTGTCTTCCCTGGAGCGTTGGAGGCTGAGGGGTAACCTCAGAGGTTTATAAATTCATGAGAGGCATGGATAGAATAAATAGACAAAGTCTTTTCCCTGGGGTGGGGGGTGGGAGGGGGGAGGGAGTCCAACACTAGACAGCATAAATTGAAGGTGAGAAGGGAAAGATATAAAAGGACCTAAGGGGCAACTTTTTCACACAGATGGTAGTGCGTGTATGGAATGAGCTGCCAGAGGAAGTGGTGGACTCTGGTACAATTGCATTATTTAAAAGGCTTCTGGATGGGCATATGAATAGGAAGGGTATAGCGGGATATGGGCCAAGTTCTGGCAAATGGGACTAAATTAGGTTGGGATATCTGTTCAGCATGAACGAGTTGGACAAAAGGGTCTGTTTCCGTGCTATACATCTCCATGATTCCATGACTGTCCATGGTGCTCATGTTCTCATATACCTCTATCAGGAGCCTTAGCTGCTGTAAAGAAAAAGCTGAGCTTATCCAGTTTCTCTTCACCACCGAAATGCTCCATCCCAGGGAACTCCCTGGTTAATCTCCTCTGCAGCCCCTCCAGTGCAATACCATCATTTTTATAGTGTGGGGGCCAGAACTGCCACTGTACTCCAGATATGGCCCAACCAAAGTCCTGTACAGCTTCAATATGACCTTCCTGATAATATCTGGCAGAATTGACAATTGTACACAATCTGTTTTTTTCTTAATAGATCTTGAAATGGTTAAAGCTGAAAGGATTAAATACAGATTCAGTGAGAAGCATTTGTTGTAAAATAAAAAAGTGTTTGTTCAAAATACATTGGCAAAGAAATAGGCCACAGAGTGAGAGGTAAAAAACAAGGATGGATTGAAGCCACACTGTTGGTGTCAGTCTGATAAGAAGCAGAAGGACAATGAGGTCTTGAGTTGGCTGCTTAATTTGGACGGCTTTGCAATGCAGAATGACACCAACAGTGTGACTTCAATCCCCACACGGGCTGAGGTTACCACGAAAGACTCGCCATCTCAATTTCTCCCCTCCACTGAGGAACTGTGACCCTCAGGTCAAACCACCACAAGTTGTCTTTCCCTAACTGGACAGCATCCCTATAGTCTGGTAAGACTACAGTGACTTTACCTTGCCATAATATACTGTGGGAAATGAATAACATCGGCTTACAACTTGTGCATATTACAAATGGAATGTGTAAGGTGCATAAGAGGTGAGGGCATGCAGATTTTTTCTAAGAGTTCAGTCTACCAAACGTTTAAGACCGGCTCACTTTGTGTACAGACATAGACAATTGTAACCTTGTAGTGATTGGAACCAGTTTGACCTCTTTGACTATCACATTCTTGATTAGGGTTGTTAACCTGAGCTAACAAGGAAAGTCGACGTGGACTAACTTCACCAGGAGATTACAATCTCCTCAATTCGATGGACTGACTCTAAGCTGGCTGGCCACAACCAGTGTACTGTGTGAGCTAGTGAACTGAAGGATGACTTAGAGTCATAGATTCAGAGATGTGCAGTTTGGAAACAGACTCTTCAGTCCAACCTGTCCATGCTGACCAGATATCCCAACCCAATCTAGTCCCACCTGCCAGCACCCAGTCCATATCCCTCCAAACCCTTCCTTTTCATATACCAATCCAAATGCCTCTTAAATGTTGAAATTGTACCAGCCTCCACCACTTCCTCTGGGAGCTCATTCCATACATGCACCACCCTGTGTGAGAAAAACTTGACACTTAGGTCTCTTTTATATTTTTCCCCTCTCACCCTAAACCTATGCCCTCTAGTTCTGGACTCCCCGACCCCAGGGAAAAGACTATCTATTTATCCTATCCATGCCCCTCAATTTTGTAATACTCTATTAAGGTCACCCCTCAGCCTCCAACGCTCCAGGGAAAACAGCCCCAGCCTGTTCAGCCTCTCCCGGTAGTTCAGATCCTCCAACCCTGGCAACATCCTTGTAAATATTTTCTGAACCCTTTCAAGTTTCACAACATCTTTCCGCTAGGAAGGAGAGAAGAACAGCACACAATATTGCAACAATGGCCTAACCAATGTCCTGTACAGCTGCAACATGACTTCCCAACGACTGTATCAATACTCTGACCAATAAAGGAAAGCGTACCAAACGCCTTCTTCACTATCCTGTCTACCTGTGACTCCACTTTCAAGGAGCTATGAAGCTACACTACAAGGTCTCTTTGTTCAGCAACACTCCGTAGGACATTGCCATGAAGTGTATAAGTCCAGCTAAGATTTGCTTTCCCAAATTGCAGCACCTCGCATTTATCTGAATTAATCTCCATCTGCCACTTCTCAGCCCATTGGCCCATCTGCTCCAGATCCTGTTGTAGTCGGAGGTAACCCTCTTCGCTGTCCACTACACCTCCAATTTTGGTGTCATCTGCAAACTTACTAACTGTACCTCTTATGCTCGCATCCAAATCATTTATGTTTTGGATGCGAGCACCTATCCTTGTGGCACTCACTTGGTAACAGGCCTCCAGTCTGAAAAACAACGCTCCACCATCACCCTCTGTCTTCTACCTTTGAGCCAGTTCTGTATCCAAATGGTTAGTTCTCCCTGTATTCCATCAGATCTAACCTTGCTAATCAGTCTCCCATGGGGAACCTTGTCGAATGCCTTATTGAAGTCCATATAGATCACATCTACTGCTCTGCCCTCATCAATCTTCTTTGTTACTTCTTCAAAACACTAAATCAAGTTTGTGATACATGATTTCCCACGCACAAAGCCATGTTGACTATCCCAAATCAGTCCTTTCCTTTCCAAATACATGTACATCCTGTCCCTCAGGATTCCCACCAACAACTTGTCCACCACGGAGGTCAGGCTCACTGGTCTATAGTTCCCTGGCTTAGAACATAGAACAATACAGCACAGAACAGGCCCTTCGGCCCACGATGTCGTGCCGAACATTTGTCCTAGCTTGTCTTTACCGCCCTTCTTAAATAGTGGTACCATGTTTGCCAACCCCCAGTCTTCCAGCACCTCACCTGTGACTATTGATGATACAAATATCTCAGCAAGAGGCCCAGCAATTACTTCTCTAGCTTCCCACCGAGTTCTCGGGTACACCTGAACAGGTCCTGGGGATTTATCCACTTTTAACCGTTTCAAGACATCCAGCACTTCCTCCTCTGTAATCTGGACATTTTGCAAGATGTCACCATCTATTTCCCTACAGTCTATATCTTCCGTATCCTTTTCCACAGTAAATACTGATGCAAAATATTCATTTAGTATCCCCCCAATTTTCTGTGGCTCCACACAAAGGGCACCTTGCTGATCTTTGAGGGGAGAAAGTGAGGTGTGCAGACGCTGGAGATCAAAGCTGAAACTTTATTGCTGGAACAGCACAGCAGGTCAGGCAGCATCTAGGGAACAGAAGATTCGACGTTTCGGGCACATGCCCTTCTTCAGGAATTCTCTCCCTAGTTACCCTTTTGTCCTTAATAGATTTGTAAAAACCCTTTGGATTCTCCTTAATTCTATTTGCCAAAGCTATCTCATGTCCCTGTTTCGCCCACCTGATTTCCCTCAAGTGTACTCCTACTTTCTTTATACTCTAAGGATTCACTCGATCTATCCTATCTATACCTGACATATGCTTCCTTCTTTTTCTTAACCAAACCCTCAATTTCTTTAGTCATCGAGCATTCCCTGTACCTACCAGCCTTCCCTTTCACCCTGACAGGAATATACTTTCTCTGGATTTTTGTTATCTCATTTCTTAATGACAGGGACTTGGCCTCTGCACTGCTGTTTCAGCATGTGGGTTCTGGAATAACTCCTAGTACATGGAGTATGAGAGAGCGAGCGAGAGCGCGCGCGAGAGAGAGCGCGCCAGAGAGAGCGAGCGCGCGAGAGCCAGAGCCAGAGCGTTTGTCATGCCTTTCCAGTGGATTGTATCCTTGTGGGTAGACCACAGCTCCGTGTGTGGACTCTGCCTTCGTGTGTGGACTGCGCCTTCAAGTATGGATTCCGCTTTAGTGTGTGGACTTGCCCTTGTATTCAGACTGTGTCTTGTGTGTGTACCATGGCTCTGTGACATGTATAGCTATCTTGACAGTAGCCTGGCCTGTGTATAAACTGGCCCGTAACCCTACAGAATGTGTATTTATTTGCTTGATATAACATTGTATAGAAACAAATCTTATATGTCAATGCCTCTACCCTTCAACAAATTGTCTGATGCATAGTGACTTTGCCACTGGTCATGTCTGAGACACTAATTGTATGTGAACTCTGAACTTACTGTTTAAAGTACGATGTGCTTTTACACAGATTTATTTATTTTGCCATATGTCACGTTTGCACCATCGTAAACTGAGATGTCTTTTTATAAGACATTCCATATTACTGTCTTTGCCGTATGTGTTGTGTCTGTGACATTGTGACTTTATGTGGATTTTTGAACAAAAGCAAAGATAACCAGGAGGTTAGAATTTTCTCAGTTTGGTTGACTGACTCCAAGCTGGTTGGCCACAGCTATGCACAAGGAAATAAAGGTGAGGTGGTGATGGGATAGAGTGTGAGAGGCATAGGGATAGAGGCATCTGAGCAGTTATTTCAAACCTGTAGCTTAGTATCACGACTCAACTTGAAATATAAGCCGGAGCCTATATCTAGCACAGTCCCCAAGATCTTGTCACATTGCCAGGAATGGCACTGCATTCAGATAAGCACGTTCTAAGGTAACGCACACAGCTAGGGCAGCAGGCCACACTGCTCTGATGTAGGCCAAGACTGAAAGAAATTGAAGGAGGCCTGAGGGCAGTAGGCACTGGGGGAGAAGTAGTATCAAGCTGTGGGACAGGAGAGTTGTTCTCTGCGGACAAGTCAAAAAGTAAAGTTTAAAAAGGAATTTGTTAAAGAAGAGGTCATATTAGATGATTGGCCTTTTGGAGTATTATGATCTGTCTCTTGAAATTAGTCCCATGAAAGCCATTTCTACCTCCAACAGCTTTCGTATTTTGCATGTTATTAAAGTAAGAGTCATAACACGTGTCATTAAACATATCAAATGACTTATTGAGCTCCAGACAGAACCACAAAGCAGCGTTTTGTTGCCCTTGCTCCCTTTCTTGGAAGGCACCCAGCACCATGCATTAAGTTCTTATGAAGGACAAGGGATGCGAGTAAAGAGATGAACAGTCAGTCAACGACACATGCAAGTAATTTCTATGGAAACACAAGGAGGAATCTTAGTGTTAAAGTTAAAATTAGGATTGGTGTTAGGGTTTTGTTCACAGCCAAGGCCAGGGTCAGAGTTAGGATTGGCGTCGTCTTGGAGTCAGAGTTAGAATTTTGGTTAGATTATGGGGTAGGGTTAGGGTTATAGTTTGTTTTAGGGTTAGGATTAGAATTAGGGGCTGGGATTAAGGTTAGAGTTTGGTTTAGGATCAGGATCAGGGTTAAGATTTGTTTTAGGGACAGGGTGAGGATTAGGGAGTAGGGTCAGGATTACAGTTAGGGATTGTTTTAGGGTCAGTATTAGGATTGGGGGTAGGATTAGGGTTAGGGTTTGTTTTAGCGTCAACATGAGGATTGGGGGTAAGGTTAGAGTTTGGTTTAGGGTGAGGGTTAAGGTTTGTTTTAGGGTCAATATTTGGATTACAGGGTAGAAGAGGATTAGAGTTTGGTTTAGGATGAGGAATAGGGTAAGGGTTTGTTTTAGGGTCAGGATTGGGATTGGGATTAGGAGTAGGGTTAGGGTCAGGATTGGGATTGTGAGTAGCTTGACGGTTAAGGTTAGAGATGGATGTGCATACACAGTGCAATATCACTTTATGAAAGATTAGCCACATAAGACAAGTACGAGAAATCTGGGAAAATCTCACTTGAAGTTAGATGAACCCTTCCTTAACATTTAGAATAATAGATGCATTGTCCGACATAGTTCTGGTGGTGCAATGCATACTAACATGGAAAATTGTTTATTATCACCCTCATTACTGCCTAATCACAATTCTGGTCTTCCTATCAGAAGGATGTTGTGAAACTAGAAAAGGGCTCAAAAAAGATTTACATGAATGTTACTAGGGTTGCTGGGTTTGAGCTATAGGGAGAGGCTGAACAGACTGTGGCTGTGTCCCCTGGAGCATTGAAGGCTGAGAGGTCACCTTCCAGAACTTTATAAAATCATGACAGGTATGGATAGGATAAATAGACAAAGTATTTTCCCTAGTGTGGGAGTCCAGAGGTAGAGGGCATCGGTTTAGGATGAATGGACAAAGATACAAAAGAGACCGAAGGAAAAACATTTTCATGCAGACAGTGGTGCGTGTATGGAATGAACTGCCAGAGGAAGTGGTGGCGATTGGTATAATAACAACATTTAAAAGGCATCTGGATGGGTATATGAATAGGAAGGGTTTATAGGGATATGGGCCAAATGCTGGCAAATGGGGCTAGATTAGGTTAGGATAGCTAGTTGGCATGGACGAGTTTGACCGAAGGATCTGTTTCCATGCTGTATATCTCTGTGACTCTATGACTATTTATCAGTCTCATTGCATGATCATGGCACATCACCACTCCACTATGTGTGCCTCTGCACCATAATGCTGTAGTTTGGAGCACAACATCCCCTATTCAATATAGTGCTGCTGCAAGGGCACTTTGCTCACTGGAACAGACATCCAACTTTTGGCTTGGATGAGGGTGCATCATAGGGCTGCTCCCTCACTTTGTGCTGACCTGCACTCTCACAGCATCCCTGCATTAACTTGCCTTTAGCACGGACACAAAAGCAGGAAGCTTGCCATTCCTGTCAGCAGTCTTCAGTCAACAAGACGGAGTTGTTGCTGTACAAACCATGCTATATCAATCTCACATCCATACCATGTGCTTTCAGGTCATGTGAGGCTATCCTTAACTTCCCTAGTTACCCATGGTTAATTTAACCCATTCCGAGAGTCCTTCTTCTTCAAAGGGATATATTCGGCACATCAAAAGCAGGATAAATCCAACCTGGCCAATTAGCATCGCATCAATTTCCTAAGGGGAGAGTGACAGCCCTTGACGCTAAGGCCACATTCAAACAAATGCGGCATCAAGGAGCCCTGGCAAAACTGGAATCAATGGGTATCAGGAGCAAACTCTCCTCTGGTTGGACTCTCACCTGGTACATAGAAAGATGGCTGTGGTTGTTGGAGGTCAGTCATCTCAGCACCAGGACATTTGTAGGAGTTCGTCAGGAGTGTGTCCTACACCTAACCATCTTCAGCTACTTTATTAATGACCTTCCCTCTATCATAAGATACTGAAGCAGTCTGTGTCCAAATGCAACAAGACCTGGACAATGTCCAGGCTTGGACTGAGAAGTGGCAAGTAAAATTTGTGCCACGCAAATGCCAGAGGCAATGACCATATTCAATAAGAGACAACTAATCACCACCCCTGGACATTCCATGAGGTTACCATCACTTATTATTGCTTATTATCTACTTTCTGTCAATGTTGACTAGAACTGAACTGGATTCACCACGTAAACACAGTGGCTACAAAAACAAGTCACAGGCTTAGAATACTTCAGCAAGTATCTCACTTCTTGACTCCCCAAAGCCTATCCACCATTTACAAGGCACACGTCAGGAGTGTGATGGGATACTCCATGCTTGTCTTGGATGGCCGCAGCTCCAACAACACTCAAGAAGCTTGACATCATCCAGGATAAAACAGCCCCCTCTGGACTGGCACCACATCCACAAGCATCCACTCCCTCCACTACCAATGTACTGTAGCAGCAGTGTACCATCCATATGGTATACTGCAGAAATTACTCAAAGATCCACAGACAGCACCTTCCAAACCCATGACTTCTTTATCCCTCCCTCAGGGCATTGCGGGTCAACTGCAACACCTGGACTGCCCCCTGCTTGAGAAGGTAGCTCACCACCACCTTCTCAAAGTGGGCAACTATAGGCAGAGCAATAAATGCTGCCCCATCCAGCGACACCCAAATCTCTTGAATGAAAAAAGGATCATTTTATCTTCTTGCAATTGGTTAAATTAATTCAAGTTACTCTTCAGTCTGTCATGTTACTTGTCTGCAAATCGCTCCTTGTATTATGTTTCAGATTCACAATATTTTTAGCTTTATTTATTTAAGTCCTGTATCATCTTTTATTGTTCTATGACAGTCTATGTTAATATAATGTCAATTAATTGAGCTGTTCTGAAGACAAATTCATTATGTGGCTCTTGCACTTACCTGATCTTCTTCTCCATTGAAAATCATCTTGTATGTTAACAATAAGCTGCCTTCATCCACCCCTTCTTCAATCGCATGTTCCAATCTGTCCCGGTGAAACTTTGACAACTTGAGCAGTTGGTAATCATCACACTTCAAGAATTGAGTGAGTGTTGTGTTTGCATCTGCCAATACAAATGGGACTAAGTAGGCAGATTATCAAATTTCTATCTGTACTGTTTTGTTCCATTTTATAACAAATGTTTGAAGTTTTCTGTTAAACACATTGTCAAGCACCTTGTAATAACTTGTCTACGTCATCTGCTTGATGCTATACATAGCTTTGTTTCAGAAAGCTGTATCAGTATTGTTAAACATGACATGCCAGCAGCAAATCTGTTCCAAGCACTCATTGTCATTCCCAGTATCAGATTGTCTATTTGGAATTGGAGGTTTGATCTGTTTCCTGACAACAAACTCATTTTGAGGGGAGGCAGCAGCGGCGGTAGGACGAACTCGGAAGACTGCAGATAAGGTAAGACAGTTTTTATTAAAATTACTTACCGGTAGCGGGCAGCAGTGTTTTTCTCTTTCACAGAAGGAATGGGAGCAGCAGAGGAAGTGACGGGGACCAGAGGGGTAGCCAGGAAGGAAAGCAGTGAGCATAAATACTCACCCTTTGATGCCAACGGCCATTTTGAGTGCGAGGAGCAGCGGAGAAGGAGCGGGAGCAGCGGAAGAAGTGACGAAGACCAGAGGGGCAGTTGGGAAGGAAAGCAGTGACCATAGATATCAGCAAGGCTGCTAAACCCGAGACTCTACCCACCCCCCCCTCCCACTCCAACCTACTTAATAAGCAAGAAGAGCAGGAGCGACGACCAGGGGACTGCCGGTAATATATCTGGGTGATGGCTGAACCCGAGACACTACACGTGTTGTGTCTCCCAACAGAACCCCCACCCCCCCAACCAAAAAAAGGACTCTGGTTTGTTAAGGTAAGGATTTTCTATTTCTTTATCGGTGATTGGTTAAAAATGTACTTTTTATGGTTTATCTATTTATTGGTTTTGGTTTTTAGAAAAAGACTATAGCAGAGAGGTATCAGAAAGTATTTTAACTCAAATTTATACAGAGTAATAAAGTAATTAACTAAGAAGAGATGGCTGGGCAGGTGATGTGCTGTAGCTGTATGATGTGGGAGCTGGCTGATCCCATTGTGAATGGCAGTGACCACATCTGCAGCAAGTGTTGGTTGCTGGAAGAACTCCAGCTCAGAGTTGGTGATCTGGAATCTGAGCTTCAAACACTGCGGCACAACCGGGAGGGGGAGAGTTACCTGGATGCTTTAGTTGGTGTCATCAGCAAACCTGTAAATGGGGGCATTAGTCTGGTATTTGGTAACATAGTCATGGATATACAGTGAGTACAGTGTGCTGTAAAAAAAAACCCTCAAAACCTCCATCTCCCACTTTCTCATTTCAAAGTCAATCTCTTTCTTCTTCTCTCTCTTTCTTTCTCTAGCTCCCGACCCCATCTTCAGGACTTCACTGAAACCTCAAACAAGGAACTGCAGACGCTGAAAATCAGAACTTGCTGGGGAAAATACAACAGGTGGGGCAGTATCTGTAGGGAGAATGCAGGACAAACGCTTTAGACCTAGTGACTCTGCCTCAGAACGTCTTCCAGGAAGCCTCTCCTTTCTCACTTAATGCC
The DNA here is from genome assembly GCF_004010195.1 of Chiloscyllium plagiosum. Lineage (NCBI taxonomy): Eukaryota > Metazoa > Chordata > Chondrichthyes > Orectolobiformes > Hemiscylliidae > Chiloscyllium > Chiloscyllium plagiosum. The sequence goes on along the minus strand of NC_057755.1, from coordinate 1,233,391 downwards.
ATTTTAAACCAATCCCCGTCCCGCTTCTTTCAAAGGATGACCAATCGTATCATTGGAACTCATGGGTATCCGCGAGCGAGATCCATCTCGACTTTCTATTGGCTAATATTGAATGATTGGCAGCTCAGTAGACGAGTCAGAAAAGGTCATGACCAGAGTCCCGCCTATGTGACGTACACGGAAGTTCTCGTATTTGCTGCAGTCGGTGGGAGATTTCGAGAAGACCGTGAGAATTGCGATTCGGAGATGCCGGTGTTGGACTGCGGTGTACAAAGTTAAAAACCACACAACACCAGGTTATAGTCCAACAGGTTTAATTGGAAGCACACTAGCTTTCGGAGCGACACTCCTTCATCGGGTGATTGTGATTTATGTTCTCTGATAGTGTTTACGAGAAGATTATCGTGAGCATACGTGTTCATTTTATAATATTATTATAAACACAGACAGGGCTAGGAAGTCCTGCCGCAGCGCGGTTAGCATCGCCAGGGACCCGGGTTCGATCCCAACCGCCGATCATTTTCCCCATGGGTTTTCTCCGATGCTTCCCGTTTCAACTCCAAAGCAATGCAGGATAGGGTGGAGTAGCCGTGCTAAGTTGCCCATAATGTCCAGGGATGTGTAGCTGAGGGGATTGGGTCTCGGTGGGATATTCCTCGGAGGGTCGGTGTGGACTTGTTTCCACCCTGCAGGGATTCTCCTCTCTTCTTCTAATCTACTTTGGAGGAAAAGAAAATCTGGAACTTCCCTCTTCAGGAGGATGGTGATCCCCAGTGAGATCAGACAGTGTGTGGCCCTGGAGAGAATGGAGTAAATTAGACTGAGGCAGAGCTCAGCCAATGCACATATATGGGTTGTGTAGACCTGCGTTGTTGTTTGATATAGAGTTGAGTGGTTCATATTCACCAGATTTGTATCTTATTTCTCCCTGCACCTTGTTCACTCCTGACCTGCTCTCCTGGTCTCAGCTTTTCATGAGTATTAGCCCCACAGCTGAGATCTGCAAGATTATTGATTGTAGTCGAGAGTGTGGTGCTGGAAAAGTACAGCAGGTCAGGCAGCATCCAATAGCAGGAAGATTGACGTTTTGGGCACAAGCCTTTCAGTCATTCCTAAGGAAGGGCTTATGCCTGAAATGTCGATTTTCTTGCTCCTCGGATGCTCGCTGACCTCGCTGACCTGCTGTACCAGCACCACATTCTCTTGTCTCTGATCTCCAGCATCTTCAATCCCACATTCTCCCAGGTTATAGATGACAGTTGAGTGTAATCGTTCTATGCTCATGGCCCACAACAAGCCCTTTTTGGTTGTCTGGGATTTTGTTTGCTTAACATGGCGACAGTGCCCAACAATACAATGGTGGTGTGTCCAAAGTGGGAGAAAGTGAGGACTGCAGATGATGGAGATCAGAGTCGAGAGTGTAGTGCTGGAAAAGAAATCAGGCAGCATCTGAGGAGCAGGAGAATCAATGTTTCGGGCATAAGCCCTTCATCAGGAAAGACTGTCCAAGGTCTGTCCAAAGTGAAGGCAGGACTTTGTCTCCACTTGCCAGTTCCTAGGTTTGAGTGGATAGGACTGTGCAGAGTTGACTGGGCAGCGTATTGTCATTGTCATTTCCAGTGCCTAAGTTGATGTCTAGTGATCCATTCAACATTTGTTGATAATTACTCTAGAATAGTTGTTTCATGTAACTGAGTGTGGTGTTCAGACACTTCAGAGCCAGTTAATAATCCCCCACATTACTGTGTCTCTAGAATTCCCTGCAGAATATTCTGTGACAGGAATAAGTCTGGCTTTACCTTGCACTGTGTGTCAATGAATGCTCCCAGTCTTGAGTGGGCTAATGGGACCCCATCTGGAACCGGGTTGTGGAGATCAATGGGACTAACAGGGTCTCACGAGACAGCTATCAGTTTTACAGGTGAGGAAGTGATGGCCTAGTGGCAATATCACTAGACTGTTTTGCCTGAAATATTGATTCTCCTGCTCCTCAGATGCTGCCTGACCTACTGTGCTTTTCCAGCACCACACTGTCGACTCTTAATCCAGAGGCACCGGATAAGGTCCTAGTGTCTGGGTTTGAATGCTGCAATGGCAGTTTGTGGTATTTGAATTCAATAAAAAAACACCTGAAATTAGGAGTCGTAATGGAGACCATGAAACATCATTGTTTGTCAGAAAGACCCATTTGCTTCACTGATATCCTTTAGAGAAGGGAACTGTCATACTTAGCTGGTTTGGTCTATATGTAACTACAGTCCCACAGCAATATGGTTGACTCTTAATTGCTGTCTGGGTAATAAATGTTGGCCTCACCGATGATGCCCACATACTGTGATGAATATAAAAATAAAACTCTGATCTGGAGAGTTCATCATAAGTTTGAATGGTTTACTGATAGAGGAAAGAAGGGAATGCTATCCTGTTTAACTAGGCAATGTTTTCCTCACTGCAATATTCTCTGTCAACCCCTGCTATTGATACATATTTATTCCAGAATCTGGGAACACCTGTCACCAGGATTGCAGAAAGAGTAAACAAAGAAGAAAATCCCACAACTCACAAAGTGTTACAATGAACACAGGTAGGTTCACCACCTGGTGTAACATAACATTTTTGTCCTGAAATGAGCCTCTAAACCTGTGGAAGAGCATGCAGCTCAGAACAGGAAGAGGGAACAAGATGGACGGTGTAGAAAGGGAGAAGTGAGAAACCATGTTTGATCTCACTCTGGAAAAAGAGAGCATAGGTATGGACCTCAGGAAAAGTGTCTGTATAGTTTGACATAGGAAATGGTGAGATATTGGAGGCTCCATCAGGCTTAAAAACAGACAAGTCCCATGACCTAGATGAATTGTGTCCCCGGCTCCTGCGGGAGCAAGGCAGGAAACTGCAGGGGCTCTGACATGTTTTTAATTCCACTTTGGCCACAGGGAGGTGCCAGAGGATTGGAGGACAGCTATTGTGGTTCCATTTTTCAAGAAGGGTGGTGGAGACGAACCTGAAAATTACAGACCGTTGAGTCTCGTGTCAGTAGTAGGAAACTATTGGAAAATGTTCTGAAGGAGAGAATCCACTTTCGGAAGGCAAAGATTAATATTGGGATAATCAGCATAGATTTGTCAGAGGGAGGTCATGCCAAACATATTTCTAAGAATTTTTGGAAAATGTGATCAAGTGTGTGCATGAGAGAAGTTGATGTCGTACAACAGATCCATCCTAGGACAAGCCAAATAGACATGCACAAGAATTCCTAGAAGCATGGCATTCCAATCAGAACTCTATCAACAAACACATTGACTTGGATCCTATTTACCACCCCCTAAGAAAAAGAACAGGAAATTAGATCACCACAGGAGCTGACACCACCACAGGAAATTAGAATTAGATTTAAAATCCCTACAATGTGGAAACAGGTCCTTCAGCCCAACAAATCCACACCGACCCTCCGAAGAGTAATCCACCCAGACCCATTCTCCTACATTTACCCCTGACTGTCCAGCTAACCTCCACATCCCTGAACACAATGAGCAATTTAGCATGGCCAATTCACCAAACCTGCCCATCTTTGAACTGTGGGAGGAAACCGGAGCATCCAGAAGAAACCCACGCAGATATGGGGAGAATGTGCAAACTCCACACAGACAGTCGCCTAAGGCTAGAATTGAATCTGGGTCCCTGGCAATGTGAAGCAGCAGTGTTAACCACTGAGCCTCCATGCTGTCCTTGCATGCAATGACATCACCAACCCAAGGAAACCTAAACACATAAATAAAAGGTAGGCCATATCACCAATGCTTCATCCGGAGACTCACTGATGATCTTACCTAGTATGGTGATGAAATGTCTGAAAACAAACCTTCCAGCTCAGTAAGCAAACCGACATCCAGAACCCCATTAACAAAAGCAGTCCACCACCAATGATGACTTTGCATTGTTGGTCAAAGTGTTAGCCGATGTGACTGGAAGTTTTGAAGTACTCGGGTCTTAGTATGCGTCAGGCAGTTCATAAAGCTATTGGGGATGAAACTGTTTGGTTGGAAGTTCCATGATTTTGACCCAGCAATGAGGAAGGAAAATGTGTGGGAAGGTGTATGACTTGGAGTGGAGCCTGATGGCGATGACATTCCCCTGTACATTTGGTCTTCAGGATAGTGTGATGTATCAGGTGTGATAAGATCTCCATGCAAACAGTTGCTGATTATTGCTATTTCAGCAGAATGAAAAGTGTTGACAGAATTTTACTGTTAATAAATGCTAAGTAAGAGTTGAGTTGGTTCCCAGAGCTTATAATTGAACACAAACTATGTGGATACAGTTAAAAAATGGGAGGGTGTGATGGACATTACTGTCTTCCATAAACAGTGGTTTAGTTCGAGCAAGGTATGGTAAATTTCCCTGATGTTGGCCATTAAAGGAAATGGTGGGGTATAGGATGCTCATTGACAAGCTATTCTGTTTAATGAAGGAGTTTCCTCCCCACTTGCTCAAGTCCATTGACCATATGCTTATAGATGGAGTGTTGCTCTCAGCGTCTCTAGACACACAATACACTTAGCCTTCATGACCTGGTCAGAGCACATGTCTTTCTAAGAATTCTCCTGATCTCCTCATTTATAGAATTTTAACTATTACCTTTTTCCTCTTCCTTTGTCCCACTTGCCTCTCACCGATGCTGCACTCAGCGTGGCCTCCTTGGTGTCTCAGTATTATTAATGTCTGACCTGTTAGCGAGCCAGACATCAGAAAATCTGCATTTCTTTGTTCGATGCTTTCGCTGTCTCCACACGATGATGGGGAGAAATTCCAGAAGGGTGAAGTGTCTCGTTATGTCAACCTGCAGTTAGAACTTAGGACCAAGTTGTAAATCATGTGATCTGTGGTGGAGATATTTGAAAAAAGAAGCATTTTTCCAAGATACTAAGAGACAATACGTTTCTTAATGAAGTTTGGAGGCTGACCAGGAATGACTGAGTTGGACAAAGAGAATGCTTTGTAAGGAAACTCCAGAATTTATATTTCAAGGTCTAATTAGTGAAATTTAGCAATGTCCAGCGTGATCAGAGGAGGTTCTAACACGTAAGATGAAGGTAAGTCATGCTTGACAGATATGGTCAATTTTGAAGAATAGGGACAGGCAGATTGTACAGGTTTGAAGACTGTGTTTGAAAATGTGGTTCACACATATATTTAGTTATTCAGTTTAAGAGGAATTATAGCCAACTGATTAGAAAGATGGTAATGGATTTTATTTACATTTGTGTTCAGAGATCCAGACTCCACAATTACCAAATTCTTGACAGAGTGTAAGGGCTATCATTTATTCTGGTTGACGAAATTCTACCAGGACGGACTTGAACAGGCAACTGAAGAAGGGATAGATGGAGTCGGCTCATTATTAACAAACAAGAGGATTTTCAGTGGAAAAGAGCATATGGTAAGTGAGAGGGACAGAAAATGGGTTCCAAATATGTATAAATCACAACATTTACGGAATAATAGTAAAGCAAATGCTGACAGTCTCACACTGTAATAATATTGGAGCTATTAATGGCTCACAATCATCAGTTCATCTACAACAAACCAGACATGAAGTGAGGAAAAACCACAGTAGTTTAGAGCTTTCAGAACCACAGATGAGAAGTCACTTGTGTCTCCTCTGTCTGTTATATTTGTCATATAGTAAAGTTAGCTTTCACAGTTTGAACAAAATCATCAACATTTTGCAGCAGAAATCAGGACACCTCTTCCAATATTTATTGTTGGTATCTAATTCTTCTACCTGAACTGATCCTTTTTGTTTAATTTTTAAATTTCTATCCTAGCTTTTCTGATGCATGCTAGTGTATTTAAAGTAATGGTTTGAGAAGTTCAAGTTGGATTTCAGCCAGAATTCCTTTAGGGGAGCTCCATGGCTTAACCTTATCTCTTATTTTTTTGCAAAAATAACTTTTTTTAAAAAAACCTCATTGCTCAGAGTTTAAAGTAAAGATGTTGATGCAATGCAGTTGGTACATCTGAACTGACTGAACAATCAAATTCATTCTGTTTCCCACAAGGATGTACACGTGCAGAGATAAGACCAGCCACAAACTTGAACTTCCATCACTCATCAGATAACACAGGAAAAGTGATGTTGAGTTCTACAAACTAGAACACGAGCATACACAGATTCAGTTAGTCACGTTCTTAGCAATTTTAAAATCATGTATTGCTGGATATCTATGTTTCCTCTGAGTCTGTGCACTTACTCATATCTGCCTACCTTCAATTTATCATTGGTGACTGAGTTTGAATCAGGCTCAGCGTGATAGTGAATGAACCAGAGATGGTTATGCCCTTGAATGAGAAAGGAAGACGGTAACGTTGTCCGTTATTGCAGTGAGTGATCAGTTAAAAATTCTGTGCCATGAGCATTGCTTCCCACTTTTCAACCTAATCCAGGCTGTCATCAAAGGGCTTGCTGCACCTAGTTGAACACAGTTGGCCCCAGGACATAACACTGAGAAACTGTTACACAGATGTCATGGAGCTGAACTGTCCTCCTATACAATCAACGTGTGCCCTTACACAAGATATGAGGTGAACAAGTAAATTCTGTTTCAGAAAAAAATCTTGTGGATCTGTTCCATGATTTTGAATGAACAAGTTAGGCTGGAAGGGCTGATTCTACCACATCTGTTCTTCACTGTTTTGCTCCTGATCAGAATGGATCAGTACCTGTCCCAGTAATTGCTTGCTGTCCTGAAAACAACTGGGAGGTAAAGCTGATTGACAGACCATGCTCAAGGGCAAAGTGGCGTATTTAGGATCCTGTCTTTCGAGAAGATGTTTACAGTGTACTCACCCATATTCACCACAGATCAGGATATGGTGCAGTGACTGCTTTCCAGGCTCAAAATAACGGAATCCCATTTCGAAGGAGATATTTTCCTTCCCATTCACTCCACTACTCAATCCATTAATGATTATTCTTTACAGGAAATCACTGACCTTGTGGAGAAGGGAAACCGATCGACTGTTCCAAACTTCTCCTGAATCTGGTGATGGTGAAAGATTCTCAGGCTCAAAGTGTGATGTAGGAATCCTTTGTAAAAATGCGCCGTGGGTTACCAAAGTTGGATAAAATACTGAAAGAAATATGGAAACATGATACAGTAAGGTCTCACACTATTTAATTTCAGATTGGAGCATTTCATATTTTGCTGTAGTGTTACACAGATCTGAATTACTGAAACCTAAATAATCTGCACAGGTTCTGATCCAATTCATTATATGGATATCATCTGAAGTTTATCCGATTTACCCAGTCACCTGAAAGGTAATTAACAGTATGTGAATCTTAAAACTGTTTTATTTCAGTTGCGTAAATCAAAATGTTTGATTTTAGCCATTTATTTGGGTTTCAAAATTTAATAATCTAAAGTTCAGAAGCTTGAAAACACAGTTCTAATTTACTGGATCATCGTCATATCTCAACTATTTTATGTAGATTCAAATTAGGATTCATACAGTTTGTCCTGCATGCTGTAAATGTATGGGAGTTGAATTATTTCATCAAGTGACCTGCTGGTCACTGTTATGTATGAAATTTAGACAGAGGATCCTGATATCATGTGAAACCCTATACACACCTGACAGGATCCTGATACACTTAAAAGCCGATTCCTATGTACCTGGCATTTGAAAATAACAACACTTTGAGTCAGATATATTTGGTTATGCCCTTCTAATAAAAAGCAGAAATGTGAAAATATGTGAATTGAAGTACTTCTTTATTCACTCATGGCATGAGGGCATCTCTAGCTAGGCCAACAATTATTGCCCATCTCAAGGGTAGTTAAGCATCAACCACATTGGTGTAATTCAGCAGTCATATACAGACCAGACTGGGTAAGAACGGCAGTTTCCTTCCCTAAATGACATTAGTGAGCCAGATGAGTTTTCTTTCAACCAGTGACAATTGATTCATGGTGGTCATTAGTCTCCTTAATTCCATGTTCTTCATTGAATTCAAATTCCACCATCTGTCATGGCGGGACTTGAACCTAAGTCCCCAGAACATTAGCTGAGTTTCTTGATTAATAGTCTAGCAATCATATCACTAGTTCATTGCCTCCCCAAACTGACATTAGATCTGTACCATGGAAGCTGGCCATTCAGCTCAATTGTTCTTCGCATACCCTCTCTCACCTCTATTCCCATAACTCTACTGTTTGTTTAGCCAGCTTTCATCCATGTATTCATCTGACCGATTCCTTTTAAAGTCAGGTCCACATTCTAAATCTCTATGGGGTAATGATATTTCACCTGTATTACCTCCTTGATTAGTGACCACCTTCATTTCCAAATTAATATCTCCAATTAGCTCCACTCTCCTACTCTGTCCATCAATCATATTCATGATATGAAATACCTTTATTACATGAACATCATCTTTATCTGTCCTGGAGTGATAAGAGTCCTTGCCTGTTCAGTCTTCCTGGATAAAGGTAATCTTCCACTTCTGTTAGAATTTTTTGAACCATATCACTTTCATGTTTATTACGTGGAAACTAGAACATTACTGTAATGCAATATAATTCTTTTTAAATCACATAATATGTTAATCAATAGAAGCAAATTATCACCTTTTGAAGAGATTTCAAGGTTCAATAATTACCAAAACTAAAAGAATTTGATTTTTTTTTCTCAACTGTCCTTCACTTTCAAGTGATGTTTTCATGAACTGAGGTTTAATTTCTTCACATACCTATATTGAATCTATGCACTAAATGCAACATTTCACAGTCTAGTGAAAAGATTTTTTTTATTGTTAATATAACTAACATTTGAGAAACATTTTCTGTCTGTTTAAATCAAAGGTGTTCAGCAGAAACATAAGGAGATGCTCCAGGTCAAATCTGAAACACTGAGAGTGAACACTCCGAATAAAGGAGAAGGTGAAGGTTTTCCAGCTGATTGATTGATACCCTGAGCTAACGCTTATTTTTATTATTTAAGATTGGATACTTGTAGAACATGAGCTGCTGTCAAGAGGCTGAGACCATGAAAAGTGGAGAGAGAAACATCTCCGTCACAAACTAGAAAAAATCCGAACTGATCAATTATCCTACAGCAGTTTTTCTCACAGAAAGTCCAACTCTAGGAGTTCAGCAGCAGTGAGTGGAATCCCAGGGATTGGTAAAACAGTAATGGTGCAAAAGATTGTTTATGCTTGGCCCACTGAGAAAATATACCCAGAATTTCAATTTATATTCAGTTTTAAATTCCGGATTTAAATACTATTAACTGTAGGATAAACCTGAGGAATATGATACTGGATCAGTATCCATACTTTGGGAATGTTCTGGGAGAGCTGTGGAAGAACCAGAGAGTTTGGTGTTCATATTTATAGTTTGGATAAATTCAAGGACCATATTGATTTTTCCGACAATCGGAGAAATGCAGAACCTCAGTTCATGTGCACTGATCCTGAATGCTGTTGTGAATTATTTGACATAGTGTAATTTAATCCAGTTTAATCCAGCACATGCTTCTCCCTGGATGTTCAGTGCTAGTGACCAGCTGTCCCACTGCATTGCTTTTATTGGAAAAGGCTGAGATCAGTGTCTCGGCTGAAATCCTGGGATTTGTTGATAATGAGCGGAAGAAATATTTCAACAGGTTTTTTTAGGATCAGACGGTGACCGAAGCTATTTTCAAACACGTGGAGGCAGACGAGATCCTGTTCACCGTGTGCTATAGCCTTTCGCACTGTTGGATCCTCAGTCTGTCACTGGGGGTCCCTTCTTCACACAAAGAGACAGGAAACAGCAGCAAGTTCCTAAAACCATCACCCAACCATATTCCTATTATATTTACAACATTCTGAAAAACCATGGCCAAGAGATTGAGACCCCCACAGTGTGTTACTTAAGCTTGGTGAGATGGCCTTCACAGGAGTCTCTGAGAAGAAGATTGTGTTTGAGGAAGGAGATTTGATCCAGCACAATCTGCAACCCTCCCAGTTCCTGTCTCGATTTCTGATGGAACTTTTGGAGAGAGATGATTATGTCTGCAGTTGGGTTTACACATTCCCACATCTCATCATCTAAAAGTTTATCACTGCACTCGCTCAACTCCTGATTGCACATCTGAAAAACTCCTAAAGCTTCTCCATGTAGCCCACACCAAGAATGATGGAAGATTTGAAATATTTCTTCATTTCATTGCTGGTGTTTCTTCCCCACAGGCAGCATGCCCCCTGCAGAAGTTTCTGGGTCCATTTCTTCATCAAACAACCTGTGGAGTGATTGAGTGGGTGAAGAAAGTCCTTGTCACAGTGGCTGGAAGTATGATGGATCACACTGGAAAAAGAAACCTCCTGGTGATGCTGCAGTACCTATTTGAATCTCAGAATGAAGCATTGGCTCAGGTCACAGTGGGATTTGTGGAAACATTTGCCTTTGATGGATTGCAACTGACTCCTTTTGACTGTCCAGTCCCCTCTCATGTTATTGGGTTCTGTGATTCCATGAAAGAGCTGGCACTACGGAAATGCTATATACGGTGTGATGGACTCCAATGGTTGGCATCCATTCTGCACAAATGCCATGTCTTGAAGTAACTGCTTGTTCAGTACTTTCATTATTGATAAATCACTTATTGTGTTGCAAAAGAAACAAGGAAATCACCTTTATCAGTTCAAACAACTGAGGTAAAGTAAGACAAACTTTAGAATATCAGACATGTTGAGGTGAAAAATAAGAATGTTGCCTTTGCTGACCAATTGTTGGTAAGCTTAATGGATTCTTGCAGAACTCGACCATGGAAGTGAAACAAAAAGGAAACATTTGGTATTTATTTATAAGACTAGAATCTCGAGATTGCAATGATTTTAAACAGCAATGCTGTTAAAAGTTAAGTTTAAAAAAAATACTAATAATTTAGAACAACAGTTTTAAAGGTGCACTGATCATGTGGGAAGATGACCAAAGTGTCATCAGAAATTAGATATTCATTCCCCACAAACAGTGGGAAGTATTTTAAGTTGAGATAATTGCATAAGATGATTTTTTTAAAGATTTCAAATCATTAATTGTCCAGCACATTGGTAGGATCAAATTTTCTAAGTTAACAATAGGTTTCTCAAAGTCCCCTTCCAAAAGTGAGCATCTGTGGGGAGTTGGGAACTCCCAATAAATTCTCTTGAAGTATAACAACAGCTGCACCTGCAGTAAATATGCAGCCTTTTGAATGGTGAATGAAGTGGGAAGCTCCCTTTCCCTACAAATTAAGAGAAGAGCGATATTCCAATAATGTAATAACAAAATAAATTTCTTCTTTGCATAAATTTCAGTGGAATGGATTTTTATAGCAGCAGTTAATATGGTTTCATGATATTACTCACCCCGATACAGTATGAGGTTAAAAATGATGTGCAGTTTAAAAAGGACAAGGACATGCTGCTTTCTCACTTAGTTCATGAAAAAGTGTGCCATTCTCATTAATTCCCATATTATGAACATCCAAAATGAGAGAAATTTTGCAAAACTCGCACGGCCAGTCACTGAGATTCTGGACATTAAATCTGATTACCGAGGAATAATATAACCGTGAATGGAAAGAGGGAGTTGAATTCTTTTTACCGTTCTTTTCTGTCTGTAACAATGGTGATTTTAGTTTATTTTCTTATTTATTTTCCTTTTAGAATTGGGCCATGCTATCTCCCCCAAAATCTATGTTCGTGAAGTTTGACTTTTAAATGACTCTCAAACTCTTGAGGAATAAAACGAAAAGCTTAATTTATACAAAAAGATGACTAGGGTTAGATCACAACAAATGCATATGCAAACACAAATTTACTTGTATACAGACATGAGGAAGCAGGAAGTGAAAAATTGGAAAGAATGTTTAAAAATATGAAATATCTTAAATGATAAGATATTGGCATTAATTAATGTGTTTTTGTGTCCAATAATTCGATATGAGTTTACTTTGCAAGATTCTCGCCAGAAATAAAACTTGAGAAGCTATTAACAGTTGATGTATAAGCTTAGTAAATAAAGATCTAACACTGGGATAAAACTCTTCCTTTACACACAAACATACAGACAAGCACACAGATTTTTTAAAAAATGCTGTTATGAGTGGATTGGAAAAAAAAGTTAGATAATACAATAGCCCCATTTCATTGAGTTCACTGAAATGATGTTTTTAATGGCCAAGACTTGCTGTTTTTCAATCTCTCTTTAGGTTCACATACTTGTCGAACGCACTGAGTAACTGATTTACAGGTTGTAAAATCTCTGACTTATTGATTAAAAGCAACACCTTACAGCAAGTGGTGATGAAAAATAAACTGACTTTCCTCAAGCTTCAAGAGTTTTTTCCTGCAGAGAGACACACTATCTCCTCTTCAAGAGGTCTGAAGACTTCTGGCAATTCATATCCACAAGCAGTTCAGCTCCCCAGGAGCACATTTGTTGGCAGACAGGTGGTGATTGTTATCCACACCTGATCACAACTCCACAAACCAATCAGCTACTTAATAGGCCAAATTTAATTTCATACACACCCCGTGGGCCCAACCTGTCTGAGCCTCACTGATTGAACAAAGCAGCAGTGTAAATACCACTTACAATGGGTGTTGGTCACTTGATTTTTTTTTAGTGCAGCAATCTCTGCCCCAAATGCTTGGTTGTAACGCCTTCCTTTTTCTATTTTAGTCCACACTCAAAAATGCAGAAAACTCAAAAGATAATGCTTTTATATGAACACAAAACCAAAACTAGCTCCTGTTTTTCAGCCTTCTGGTGAAAATTCAGTCCATATAGATGCTTTTTTTCACTTTCTCTCTTTGTTTAGACTGAGGGATGATAATCTGACTGATTCTGGAGTGAGGTCACTGTGTGCAGCTTTGAAAAATCCAGACTCTAAAATAGAGAAACTGAAGTAAGTCTCAGAGTGAGAGTCTGTTAACAATAACTGGATGCCTGACATTGTTTATTATCACCATTATCATCATCATCACCACGAATAGCGTTATTGGTAATGTTACATATTATGAGTGTCTGTCATAGTATTAATATCAAACAGTTATAGTGAAAGTGGACACGGGGCGTAATGTAAAAAAGACAATCAATTGGTGGCTGTAGGAACACCTGATATTGGGATCTAACGCTATAATATAGTATTGCATCTGCATCAAATCACAGGTTGTAGACAAGGGAGAGGTGAATTGAATTATTTTACAGCCTTTCTGTGTGTAAGAGCTGACTTTTTAATTTTTGATTAATGTTAGAGTGTGAAGAGAGTTAACTGGCTGAATCGTGCTTTCTTTTGGATCAGTGTCAATTTGATCATGTTTCGCACAGGGTTTCTTTCTTGGAGACCTTGTGAATTCCTTGTGCTATCTCCCAATCTTGCCTCCTTAACTCCCAAACCTGACCTCGTCTGTTGCTGGCCCGATTTTCACCACCCACCACTGCCCACATATCCTCGAATGGACTGACATCCTGATTTATGTTTAAAAGGTTTTTGTGCACACAGGCAATCTTGTCAGTCCAGAACTGCCCTTCACGGATCCTGACGTTTGACCCAGACATCGCAGATAAGAGGAATTTGGAATCCTGCTTTGCAGATAGGCAACTGAATGTCCTGCTGAATGGGGTTGTAGAGAAGAGGGCCCTTCTCTTCCACCAGAACTGACCAGACCCTACAGCCTTGTCTGAAGGTGCCAGCTGAATCAGTCTGGTTTCATCCGTCTGGAGGAATGCCCCACATTTGGAAGGAAGGACAGTGACTTTCTCTGATCCAACATGGCAAATAGAGTCATAGAGATGTACAGCATGAAAACAGACCTTTCAGTCCAACTGTCCATGCTGACCAGATATCCAAACCCAATCTAGTCCCATTTGCCAGCATCCGGCTCATGTCCCTCCAAACCCTTCCTATTCATATACCCATCCAGATGCCTTTTAAATGTGGCAGTTATACCAGCTTCCACCACTTCCTCTGCCAGCTCATTTCTCTGTGTGAAAAAGTTACCTCATAGGTCTCTTTTATATCTTTCTCCTCTCACCCTAAACCTATGCCCTCTAATTCTGGACTCCCCCACCCCAGGGAAAAGACTTTGTCTATTTCTCCATTCCATGCTCCTCATGACTTTATAAAACTCTGAGGTCACCTCTCAGCCTCCGACCCTCCAGGAAAAAACAGCCCCATCCTATTCAACCTCTTCCTAAAGCTCAAATCCTCCAATCCTAGCAACATCCTTGTAAATCTTTCCTCAACCATTTCAAATTACACAACATCTTTCTGATAGGAAGGGAACCAGAATTGCACACAATATTCCAAAAGTGGCCTAACCAGTGTCCTGTACAGCTGCAACATGACCTCCCAACTCCTGTACTCAATATTCTGACCAATGAAGGAAAGCATACCAAATGCTGCCTTCACTATCCTCTCTATCTGTGACTCTATTTTCAAAGAGCTATGAACCTGCACTCCAAGATCTATTTGTTCAGTAACACTCCCTAGGACCTTACTATTAAGTGTATAAGTCTTGCTAAGATTTGCTTCCCAAAATGCAGCACCTCGTATTTATCTAAATTAAACTCCATCTACCAGTCCTCAGCCCATTGGCCCATCTGATCACGATCCTATTGTAATCTGAGGTAACACACTTAAGGAATTCCTCTCCATCTAAATCCTTAGCACTATGGCCATCCCAGTCTATGTTTGGAAAGTTAAAATCCCTGACTATATTCACCCTATTATTTTTACACCCTATTATTATAACTGGGATCTGCTTACAAATTTGTTTCTCAATTTCCTGCTGACTATTAGAGGGTGTATAATACAATCCCAAAAAGATGATCATCCCTTTCTTCTTTCTCAGTTCCACCCAAATAACGTCCCTGGATATATTTCCACGAATATCCTCCCTCAGTACAGCTGTAATGCTATCCCTAATCAAAAAACGCCACTTCCCCTTATTTCTTGCCTCCCTTTCTGTCCTTCTTGTAGCATTTGTATCCTGGAACATTAAGCTGCCAGTCCTGTCCATCCCTGAGCCACGTTTCTGTAATTGCTATGATGTCCCAGTCCCATGTTCCTAACTATGTCCTGAATTCATCTGCCTTCCCTGTTGGGGTTTTTGCATTGAAATAAATGCAATTTAATTTATCAGTCCTACCTTGTTCTCTGCTTTGTCCCTGCCTGCCCTGACTGTTTGGCTCACTTCTTTTCTCAACTGTACCAGGCTTAGATTGATCTCTTTCAATAGACAATAGGTGCAGGAGTAGGCTATTCGGCCCTTCGAGCCTGCACCACCATTCATTATGAATATGGCTGATCATCCACAATCGATATCCTGTTCCTGCCGTATTCCCATAACCCTTGATTCCACTATCTTTAAGAGCTCTATCCATATCTTTCTTGAAAGGACCCAGAGACTTGGCCTTCACTGCCTTCTGGGGCAGAGCATTCTATATATCCACCACTCTCTGGGTGAAGACGTTTCTCCTCAACTCTGTTCTAAATGGCCTACCCCTTATTTTTAAACTGTGTCCTCTGGTTCTGGACTCACCCATCCACTGATACATCCTGCCTCCAGAGTGTCCAACCCTTTAATAATCTTATACGTCTCAGTCAGATCACCTCTTATCCTTCTAAACTCAAATGTGTACAAGCACAGTCACTCCAATCTTTCAACATTTGATAGTCCCACCATTCATCTGTAACCCAGGAGCAGTTACCCTCCCAGCATGTCGGGCTGTGTACACCAAACCAGGGCATTGATCTGTAACCCAGGAGCAGTTACCCTTCCAGCATGTAGAGCTGTGTACACCAAACCAGGGCATTGATCTGTAAACCAGGAGCAGTTACCCTCCCAGCATGTAGGACTGTGTACACCACACCCGTGCTTTGCTCAGTAACAGTGTGTTAGGTCACTGCCCAGTGTGGGGAATCTTGCAACCCATGCTGGAAGTGACAGGATGTGCAGCTCCCATCCATTTACAACTCCATCTCTCCATTGTGCCCTGACAAGGGGATGCTGTGGGTGTGAACATCACTGCCACAGAAATACAGAGATGGAGTGGGAATCAGTTTAAACAATAACAAATGGGAGGGGTATGCGAAATAGACAGAGAGGGGAGACTGAGAGAAAATGTTATGGAAGGATGTGTTCCCAGGTTTCAGAATGCAGAAATGAAAACATATTAACAGCATCCCGTAACATACGTGTTTCCAGGAATTGTAGTTGAACATGATATTGGTGGGAGTTCAGGTGATGCAGAGTTTTAGATGAGTATTTGTTCTGCAGCTTTGTATCTGGGTGTAGGGTCAGCAGAGTCTTTGGCTCATTGAGCTAAATCTAACAATAATTTGTCTCAGTGCCATTTCCATTGACTGTGACGGAGGGATCATCTACACTGGGCCGAACTAGTTTCTTGGTGCTATCTTATCGAACTCACCTCATTAACCACCCACCCCATGGTGTCTCTCTCATTCAATACCAGCCCGATTCTCCCACCTAATGTGGCTGGAGGTACTCACCATCGCCCGGGTGTCCCTGGATATTCCATGATCCATGACACTGGCACCATCTTTAAAAGGTCACTGAGCACACGGCTGAGCTTTCTCTGTTAGGAGCTGCCCTGCACAGTTTACCCCGAGCATGGTAGATAAGGGGTAATTACACCACGGTTTGTCGACAGGAGCACGGAGGTCCTGGTGAATGGGCTAGTACAGAGGGGGACCATTCTCTTCCCAGAGTGGGCCACACGACCAGACCCACTGAGCATGGTCTGAGCTCACCACCCAGCTCAGTGCATCTGTGGTCTGAAGAAATGTTCATCAATACAGGACAAGTATCAATAACCTTCCCCGCTCTGTCAGGATAAAGGTCACCGTATTGTCTCTGCACCCTCACACTCACTGTATATCTGTTACAGCACTAACCCCCGAACAAGGCTCATGGTCCACCACTCTCACTGCCGCATGCAGCACCTTCTCTCTCTCTCTCTGTCTCTGTCTCTCTCTGTCTCTGTCTGTCTCTTTCTCTCTCTCTCTCTCTCTCTCTCTCTCTCTCCCTCCACTTTACCCCCCCCCCCCGAACCACCACATTAATAACACCGCATGGATACAACAAAGTGGACTGACTCCCTCCAGACACCTCACCATGACCATGTCCCCCACCTACACATCGTCACCACCACCTCCCAGGAAGGGAGCACGGAGGCTCCCTCCTACACCTCCCCCTGTAAACAGCTCAGATA
>NC_057755.1:1204728-1216076 GCF_004010195.1 Chiloscyllium plagiosum | reverse complement strand
AGTTCCACACTGTCCTCCATAGACTGCAGAGTTCTTCCAGGTTCGGTGCCATCTACAAACACTGAGATTGTTATAGCGTCACAGTCCCCATGAAACAACTGAAATCCTGCCCCACACACACGAGTGTGAGATAGTGAAATACTGATATATTCCTATAGACAGAGTCGAATAATGACATGCTGTCAATGGAGCAACAAAAATCCTGCACACACCAGATGGAGCAAATGAAATATTGACAAACCACAGAGCAAAAGAAATCCAGATCGGTCCCACTTATCGATATTCACCAGGGCATAATGTGATGAAGTTGAAAGCGTGTACTGTACCTTTAAGCGAGGGTGAATTCTGTTCTGAACTGAGAGCTTACACGCTCCTGTGGTATGAGAGGATGGCAGACCCAGAAACAGTATATTGCTATCGAGCTGGAGTCGGGAAATAAGTAGTTAAGAGAAAAGGGGGTCCCAGAGTTGTGAATAGTCCATGTAAAATATTCACTTTCCGAGCGGCACGGTGGCACAGTGGTTAGCACTGCTGCCTCACAGTGCCAGAGACCCGTGTTCAATTCCTGCCTCAGGCGACTGACTGTGTGGAGTTTGCACATTCTCCCCGTGTCTGCGTGGGTTTCCTCCGGGTGCTGCGGTTTCCTCCCACAGTCCAAAGGTGTGCAGGTCAGGTGAATTGGCCATGCTAAATTGCCCGTAGTGTTAGGTAAGGGGTCGATGTAGGGGTATGGGTGGGTTGCGCTTCGCCGGGGCAGTGTGGACTTGTTGGGCCGAAAGGCCTGTTTCCACTACTGTAAGTAATCTAATCCAGGAATTGACCTCGTGAACCTACACTGCGCTCCCTCAATAGCCAGAATGTCCTTTCTCAAATTTGGAGACCAAAACTGCACATAATACTCCAGGTGCGGTCTCACCAAGGCCCTGTACAGCTGCAGAAGAACCTCTCTGCTCCAATACTCAATTCCTCTTGTTATGAAGGCCAGAATGCCATTGGCCTTCTTCACTACCTGCTGTACCTGCATGCTTGCTTTCATTGACTGATGCACAAGAACACCTAGATCTCGATGTACTTCCCCTTTACCTAACTTGACTCCGTTTAGATAGTAATCTGCTTTCCTGTCCTTGCCATCTAAATGGATATCCATACATTTATCCACATTAAATTGTATCTGCCATGCATCTGTCCACTCAACTAGCCTGTCCAATTCACCCTGTATTCTCATAACATCCTTCTCACATTTCACCCTGCCACGCACCTTTGTGTCATCAGCAAATTTGCTAATATTACTTTTAGTACCTTCATCTGTATCATTAATGTATATTGTAAACAGCTGCGGTCCCAGCACTAATCCCTGTGGCACACCACTGGTCACTGCCTGCCATTCCGAAAGGGTCCCGTTTATCACTACTCTTTGCTTCCTGTCAACCAGCTAATTTTCAATCCAAGTCAATATTTTGCCCCCAATACCATGTGCTCTAATTTTGCTCATCAACCTCCTATGTGGGACTTTATCAAAGGCTTTCTGAAAGTTGAGGTACGCTACATTCACTGGCTCTCCCTTGTACATCTTCACAATTACATCCTCAAAAGATTCCACATGATTAGTCGAGCACGATTTCCCCTTTGTAAATCCATGTTGATGCTGACCTATCCTGTTACTGCTATCCAAATGAGTCATAATTTCATCTTTTATAATTGATTCCAGCATCTTTCCCACTACTGACGTCAGGCTAACAGGTCTATAATTCTATGTTTTCTCTCACCCTTCCTTGTTGAAAAGTGGGACAGCATTAGCCACCCTCCAATCCGCAGGGACTGATCCTGAATATACTGAAAGTTGGAAAATGATTACCAATGCGTCCATGATTTCTAGAGCCACCTCCTTAAGTAGCTTGGAATGTAGACCATCAGGTCCCGAGGACTTACCAGCCTTCAGACTTAACAGTCTATCCAACACCATTTCCTGCCTACTATAAATTCCCTTCAGCTCATCCATTACCCAAGGTCCTTCAGCCACTATTACATCTGGGAGATTGCTTGTGTCTTCCTAAGTGAAGACAGATCCAAAGTACGTATTCAAATCTTCTGCCATTTCCTTGTTCCCCATAATAAATTCACTCGTTTCAATCTTCAAGGACCCAATTTTAGTCTTAACCATTTTTTTCTTTTCACATACCTAAAATAGTTTTTACTATCCTCCTTTATATTTTTGGCCAGTTTGTCTTCATACCTCATTTTTTTTCTCCGCGTATTGCCTTTTCAGTTATCCTCTGTTGCTCTTTAAATGTTTCCCAATCCTCCGTTTTCCCGCTCATCTTTGCTATGTTATACTTCTCTTTTATCTTCATACATTCCTTAACTTCCCTCGTGAGCCACGGCTGCCCCTGCCTCTCCTTAGGATCTTTCTTCCTCTTTGGAATGAACTGATCCTGCACCTTCTGCATAATATCCAGAAATACCTGCCATTGTTATTCCACTGCCATCCCTGCTAAGGTATTGAACCAATGAACTTTGGCCAGCTCCTCCCTCATAGCTCCATAGTTCCCTTTGTTCACCTGCAAAACTGACACTTCCGATTCTCCCTTCTCCCTCTCAAATTGCAGATTAAAATTTCTCATGTTATGGTCACTACCTCCTAATGGCTCCTTTACTTCGAGGTCCCGGATCAAATCTGGTTCGTTGCACAACACCAGATCCAGAATTGTCTTCTCCCTGGTAGACTCCAGTACAAGCTGTTCTAAGAATCCATCTCGGAGGCGCTCTACAAACTCCCTTTCTCTAATTCTCCCAGTCTATCTGCATGTTTAAATCCCCCATAACAATCTTTGCGACTGACCAATTTCAATTCCTTATTCAACTTACACCCTACATCCAGACTACTGTTTGGGGGCCTGTAGATAACTCCCATTAGGGTCTTTCTACTCTTAGAATTTCTCAGCTCTATCCATACTGACTCTACATCTCCTGTTTCTATGTCTCCCCTCGCAAGGGACTGAATTTCATTCCTCACCAACAGGGCCGCCCCACCCCATCAGCCTGTCAATCTGTCCTTTCAATAGCATGTATAGCCTTGAATATTCATTTCCCAGGTCCTGTCCACTTGAAGCCACGTCTTGGTTATCCCTATAACATCGTACCTGCCAATTTCCAACTGAGCCTGAAACTCATCCACCTTATTTCTTATGCTTCGTGTATTCATATATAATACTTTTAATTTGTTACTCCCCTCACCCATCCTATCAATCCTTATTTCACTTGACCATACTATATGATCCCTTCTTGAATTTTCTGCTCCGTCGATTCTGTTGTCTTTCTTAACTTCTCTTATTCTCACTTTCCCTTTAACTTCCTTCTTAGATTTCCAGTTTGCCACCCCCACTTCTTAGTTTAAGAAGTGACAAACCTACCTGCCAGAATGTTGGTCCCCCACCTATTAACGTGCAACCTGTCCCTCTTGTATAATTTATCATTACCACAAAACATACCCTAGTAATCCAAGAATTTAAATCCTTGCTTCCTGCACCAGTTCCTCAGCCACACATTCAAGTCCATTATCTCCCTGTTCCTGCCCTTTCCAGCCAAGGAACTGGAAGCAAACCAGAGATAACCCCACTGGAAGTCCTGCTTTTCAGCCTTCTTCGAGTTCTCCGTAGTCCCACTGTAGAATGTCCCTCCTTTTCTTCCCGACATCATTTGTACCAACATGCACCACCACCTCTGGCTCTTCACCTTGACCCTTGAGGATTCCCTGCACTCTGTCGGTGATGTTCTGGATCCTGGCACCAGGAAGGCAACACACCATCCTCAAATCCCACCTGTTGCCGCAGAAAACCCCTTTCAGTCCCTCTCACTATGGAGTCCCCTATTGCCATGGCTCTGCATGATGTCTGACTCCTCGGCACTGTCTCCACACCAATTTTCGATTGGTAGACCCTTCGCCTCTCGGAGTGGCAGTGTCATATGTCTCAACAGTTTCCAAGAGATTCAACCTGTTCACGAGAAGTACTTCTCTCCCGGGGTCTCTTGTACTTGAATCATCTCTTCCTTCATCATTGTCCTCGCCCTTCTTCTCTCTTCCGATATGCTTGGTGTAATGACCTCGCAGAAGGTCCTGTCCAGGAAATTCTCATTCTCTCTGATGAGCCTGAGGTCATCTAGTTCTTTTCTCAGTGCTGTAACATGCTCCTTCAGAAGCTGAATATCTACACACTTTCCACAGCTATAGGAGTCAGAGACACCATCAGTGTTCCTACCTCCCACATCATGCACGCAGCATATTGAAACAGCTTGGCAGTCATGTCTTCACTCTCTTCAACTGTGGGCATAATCTCCCCACTCAGCCTCTTCACTGAAGACTCTTGAGCCAAAGACTCTCACTTTTCTCACCAGACACTTCCCTCGACCCCCTTTTCTTTGCTGCGAGTCTGTGGACTCTTAATTAGGTTAGATAAGGAGGGTGGGAGTGAGGCCCTACTGTGTAGGACCTGAGGCCTAGAATACACCTACTTAAATACCACTCACTAACTTTCCCAACAGCCTCTGTGCTCCGATCTCACATCCGTCCAGCTCCCGCCTATCTCTGCTGCAAAAATAACTATCTCCCGGGATCCACTCCCCACCTTAGCTAGTTTAATTCCTCCCAAGCAGCTCTAGCAAATCTCCCTGCCAGCATATTAGCCCCCTTCCAATTCAGGTGCAATCCATCCTTCTTGTACAGGTCACATCTACCCCAGAAGAGATTCCAATGAACCAAAAATGTGAATCCTTTTCCCATACACCAGCTCCTCAACCACGCATTCATCTGCTCTATCTTCCTATTCCTACCCTCACTAGCTCGCGGCACCATGAGTAATCCAGATATTACTACTTTCGAGGATCTCCCTTTTAAATTCCAGCCTAACTCTCTATATTCTCCCATCAGAATCTCATCCTTTTCACTTCCTATGTTGTTGGTTCCAATGTGTACGATGACTTCCTGCTGGGCCCTCTCCCCCTTGAGAACATCCTGCACCCTCTCTGAGACATCCTTGATCCTGGCACGAGGGAGGCAACACACCATTCTGATTTTCCGCTGCTGGCCACAGAAACGCCTGGCTGTACCTCAGACTGGAGAGTCACCTAACACAATCGATTAGTTGGAACCTGATGTACCCCTCATTACATTAGAGACAGTCTCGATACTAGAGACTTGGCTGTTCATGCTACATTCCCCTGAGAATCCATCACCCTCTACATTTTCCAAACCGGCATATATGTTTGAAATGGGAATAGCCATTGGAGACTCCTGCACCGCTAGCCTACCGCTCCTACTTTCCTGGAGTTAGCCCATCTATGTGACTGAATCTGAGACTTCTCCCCATTCCTATAATTGCCATCCATCATGCCCCCTGGCTCTTGTAAATTCCTCTTTGCCTCTGACTGTCTTTCCATTCAATCCATTTGATCTGATAGGATTTGCAACCAACGGCATTTATTGCAGATATAATCCTCAGTAAGACGTAAATGCTCCCTAAACTCCCACGTTTGACAAGAAGAGCATATCACTCTACGAAGGGCTAAGTTCGCATCTTCCAATTTATAGCCCCAGAAAATAGCACCATATTATTCCTCCACAAAACACTGCTCCAGGCTAACTTAATACTAATGGCTTATATTTAAGTTTAATCAAGAGACATATCTCAATAAACTCCCTGCTCTCTCATACTCACTCTGTCTCTCCTCCTGCATGCACCTCTCACCCGTTCTAGAACCCATTATTGCATGAACCATCTCCCCTCACTTGGTCTTATTCACCCCAACTCCCCCCATGTCATTGACCCTGCAATGGCCTCTGTGCTGCCTCCTCAGAAGACCTCACCACACATTTCCCACCATCGTTAACTGTAACAACTGTGCCAACCTCTTTCATTTCCCTTAATCCTTTCTTTTTTTTCCAAACTCAGGAGAAAATGTTGCACAATGAGGCAGGAAAAGGTGGTGGTCTGCCCAATATTCAGCTCCTCGCCCCTTATGTGGAGAGGATCCTGACTCTGACCACTCCAAGTGGCTGACTGACTGACTGTATCCAAGCTCCTGGAGTGGTATTGGAAGCTGCCCTTGATTCCCCTTTGCTTACTGTTGACCCAAATTTCCTTGTTTTCCTTCTGCTCTAAGTGACAGGGCAATAAGCAGTACTGTAAATCTGGTATCTTTGGCTAAAGGAATAAAATGCAAAAGGGTACCACAAAGCAGTGATGTTGTGAGTATCTGGATAGCACAAGGTCACTTTGAGCGTCAGAGGTCGTCTGGTCCGATCCATCAGCTTGGTGCCTGTCACTGAGCACAAAGTGTCTTTGCAGCAGCATTATAATGATAATCTCTGTTAAGGCCTGAGATGCAGGCACAAGCAGATGGATGCAGTTAATTAGGCTGACAACAAGGGATGATCTCCCTTAATAGGCGTTGTATCCCTCCCCAGTGAGAACCTGGAAAATCCAACCTGTCAGATGTCAAGGTAGACCTTGCTAGACATCTGTCATGTGACTCTCCCAGGTTTCTTGCTACGGTCCACATTGTTTAGGGACCTATAAGGTTCTGCTCTAGAACTTGTACTCAGAACTGGTAAAAGTTTGATATGTAACAGATTTTATGCAAATACCATTTGCGCCACACAAATACCATGCAATGACCAGAAGAGAAAAGACAGGCGTACAGGCTGAGGTCCAACATCAAACCTGTGACATAAAGAGAAAAGCACACAGAAGAACCTAGCCATGTACTTGGCTTTCTTTGACCTTAGAATGGCATTTGACATCATCAATCGGGAAGCATTGTGGAGTGTCCTTCTCCACTTTGGTTGCACCCATGGAGTTTAGCACCATCCTCCACCTGCTCTATGACGACATGGAAGTCATGGTAATGACAAAAGCTGTATCCCAGACCCATTCCTTGTTCAGACCGGGGTCAGGCAGGGCTGTGTCAATGCCCCAACACTGCTCTCCATCTACCTGGTTCACCTCATCGCAGAGAGGCTGCCCGCTGAAGTGGAGCTAAACTACAGAGCCTGCGGGAAATCATTCAGCCTCTGCTGTCCTCGAGCCAAAGCCAAAGTCCCTCCGAACCAGTGTCATCGAGCTGGATGATGCTTGTGGATGTGCAGTCTCAAAGAATATACTCGAGGCCATTGTCAGTACCTTGACAGAAGCCTATGAAAGCATGGGTCTCACCCTGAAGGTCCTTACTGACCTGGTTTGGCATTGTGGAGTGAACCCCTGGTCATCAAGATCCACAGAGAGGCCTCACAGAACATTGACCACTTCTGTGATTCCCATGTGATTGAAAAGTTAACCCTGAACTAGCTGCAAGTCCTTTAGATGGGGAAGCAGCACAGAAAAGGGGGCACTGAGGCACACAACAACACTTTGGTGCACAGACTATGGTACCTACTAAACAAGGTTTTACCATCAGAGACTTCCTGTCCATATCAGAGTAGATGTGTTGCTGCAGACACTGCCTCTCCAGGAGGGCCATTATTGAACAGTGAGTTATGATGGCTTATAACTTGAATTCTCTGGGAAGTGGCGAATACTAATGCTGATTGGCATTATAAGTGACTGTGAATTTCTGCACCTCACCTTAATTAGAAGAATCTTCTGAAGATGACTGTAGTAACTCCCAGTCTGTGGATCTTCCAAACATCAGTACTATCTTGGACACCAACACGTTCTTTGGCACCAATTCAATCAGTTAGGCTGCAGTCCTTCATTAGATTATCACAGGTGCAGAGTGTTTTTTTTTTCTTTTTATTCACTTGTGGGGTGTCACTGTTGGTGGTTGGACCAGTATTTATTGCCTGTCCCTAGTTGCCCTTGATAGGATGGTGGTGAGCTGCTGCCTTGAACTACATTTGCTGTAGGTAGACCCACAATGCCCTTAGGGAGGGAATTTCAGGATTCTGACCCAGTGAGACTCCAATAATGGTGATATATTTCCAAGTCAGGATGGGGAGTGGCTCGGACGAGAACATGTAGGTGGTGGCATTTCCAAGTATCTGCTGCCCATGTCCTTTTAGATGGAAGTGATCATGGATTTGGAAGGTGTTGTCTTTAGTATCTTTGACATATTCCCTGCAGTCTACCTTGTAAATAGTACATACTGTTGCTGTGAAGTGTTGCTGGTGGAGGGAGTGCTTGTTTGTAGATATTGTGCCATTCAAGCGGATTGCTTTGACCTGGATGGTGTTGAGTTTCTTGTGTTGTTGGAACTGTACTCATCCAAGCAAATGGGGAGTATTCCATCACACTGTTGCCTTGTGTCTTGTAGATGGTGGGACAGGCTTTGGGTAGTCAAGAGGTAACTTGTTTGCAGTAGTATTCCTAGCCTGTGTGATGCTGTTCTAGCCACTGTATTTACATAAGGAACTCTGTTTAATTTCTGGTCAATGACACACCCAGAGTGCTGATAGATGGTGACAGCACTGAATGTCAAGAGGCAGCGGTAATGTAATATTTTATTTGGGATGGACATTGTCTGGCATTTGTCTGGTGTGAATATGAATTGATTCCAGTTTTGTTCAGGGCTCAATGATACCACACTCTGGTCAAATGTGGCCTTGCTGTTGAGGATTGTGACTCTCGCCTCACTTTGGAATGTTTGAGCTAGGGCTATAATGAGGTCAGGAGTTGAGTGGCCCTGGCGGAACCCAAACTGGGCGTCACTGAGCAGGTGCTCTTACTAGTGAAGCCACAAATAGTGCTATCATTATTGGTGACACCTTCCATCACTTTACTGATGATCAAGAGTAGACTGATGGGGTGATCATTCACTGGATTGGAATTGTCCTGCCTTTTACATCCAGGACATACCTGCCATATGGTGGGGTGGATGCCAATGTTGTTGCTGCACTGGAACAGCTTGGTGAGGGATGTTGCAATTTCTGGAGCACAAGTCTTCAGTATAATTGTCAGCATGTTGTCAGGGCCCATGGCCTTTGCTATGTGCCATTGACTGCATGTATATATCCATTCAACGAAGCCTCCACAGAGCATACAGCAGCCTTTGTCAGCAGGAAGGACTTTCACTTAAAACTATAACTGCCCTGTGACTACCACAAACAAATCCTTCGTGACTGTGCAAGGTCCCATGTACCGACATGTTGTGGCAATCCTAGGTGCATGACTTTTTCAGGCTCTCTCTTCGCCATCAAGGCTTGGTACTGAATGACAGGAGATAACAGTTTAATAGAAATGTCACTGAACCAATAAATAACGGCATGCCCATCATTGATAAGATCCTCAAGACAGGAGGACAATGGAGTGCTGCTCACTTGTCTGGATCTGTGCAGTTCTGACAACAGTTGCAGCTCAACATCATCCTGGGTACCAAGAGATTCACTCAGTCCATCAGCAAGATGCTGTGGTAGCTGTGTGAACAGTGTAGAAGATGCACGGCTGCAACTCCTGAACACTTCCTCCACTTGGGACATTGATATCTAGAAAACCCTTTGCACCCTGGGGGAACCAAGGAATCTGAAATAACTGTGTAGAGGCCAGTATCCCATCACCCTTTATTTACTTGTGCCAGCCAGATTGGAATCAGTCTCCTGAACTGAGATTCTCATCTCCTGGTTATGTTTTTAATTATATTGTACAAAAGTAGAAACAGTCAACAATGAATAATAAGCAGCAGTTTACAATAACCCACAATTTACAGGGGAAAGGGGTAGCAAAGCCAAATCCCAAAACCCCAGTGTACAACCAATTCAAAGGGAAATGCAGACGAACCCCAAATCCTATTGTAATTTACCGAAGAGGAAAAAAGAAACCTAAATGCACACTCTTTAGTTGATGGGATTGTTTTTGTAAAACAGTGCTTATTACTCAGACACCCCTGGTAAACCAGGAAATGACCTGCCCCTCCCAGCTTCCGGCCACTCAAAGGCAACTCGCCATTTCCAGATTACTTTTCATAAAAAACCCTACGCAACTACCAAATAGCGGTAGTGTTTATTTCACCCAAGCACCCATGTCGTGTGCGTTTGTGCATGTGTAGAACACAGTGAAGAAATGACGAGTGCAGAAATCTTTATTCATGTTCCATCACCAGAAGGAAAGGAAACACCCAAGTGGCCAGTGACATGCAGAGCCCTTCTCGACAAAGTGCAATGCTTACATGATTGGAGAGAGTAGGGATTAAATCTAAATTAGAATCAGAGGGGGAAATAAAACACTCCATGCCGTTTCCTGTTTTATTTTCCCTGTCACCAAGGCACCTTTTATTTACCAGTGGAGAGTCCTTGACAACGATTCAGCTCCCTCAGAGCCAGCTCTCAGAGCAAGCAGAGCCCCTGACACTCCGAAAAAAACAAATACGTAGATATTTATTTATATTCCACAACCAGGAAGAAAGGAAACACCTGAGTGGTCAGTGGCAAGCAATGCCCTGCTCAACAAAGGACAATTGCTGAGTGTGAGAAACAAAAGCTCACTCACTTTAATAATTTCAGTCCGAGACAAATATCTGAATCCGCCATTTATTTATACACCTATAGGTGGGTGCCCTGTCTCATTACCAGGTAAGGTAATGACAAAATGCACACCAAATCCAACAAACTCTCGAAATTTATACAGTTTGAATCCCCATATTTTTCCTTATTCCATTGTCTGTTCCCTGCTTCGCTTACGTCACTCACAAAGAGAAAGCCACCCCCCTATATTAACCCCTGACTAATGCACCTAACACTATGGGCAATTTAGCACGGCCAATTCACCTGACCCTGCACATCTTTGGACTGTGGGAGGAAACCGGAGCACCCGGAGGAAACCCACGCAGACACGGGAGAATGTGCAAACTCCACACAGAGAGTTGCCCGAGGCGGGAATTGAACCCGGGTCCCTGGCACCGTGACGCAGCTGTGCTAACCACTGAGCACGAAATGTCAATTTTCCTGCTTCTCAGATGCTGCCTGACCTGCTGTGCTTTTCCAGCACTACTCTAATCTAGGCTCTGATCTCCAGAATCTGCTGTCCTCACTTTTGCGCATTTCCCAAGCAGCTCGAGCAAATTTCCCTGCCGGTATATTAGTCCCCTTCCAATTTAGGTGCAATCTGTCCTTCTTGTACAGGTCATTACTACCTCAAAACAGCTTCCAATTATCCAAAAATGTGAATCCTTCTCCCATACACCAGCTCCTCAGCCATGCATTCATCTGCTCTATCCTCCTATTCTTGCCCTCACTAGCTCATAGCACAGGGAGTAATCCAGATATTAATCTCGAGGACCTCCTTTTTAAATTTCTGCCGAGGTCCCTGTAATCTCCCTTCAGTATCTCAACCTTTTCCCTTCCTATATCGTTGGTTCCAATGTGG
>NC_057755.1:1200182-1204708 GCF_004010195.1 Chiloscyllium plagiosum | reverse complement strand
AAACAGCATACCTGTTTGAAATGGGTATATCCACAAAAGACTCCTGCCCTTGGTGCCTACCTCTCTTACCCTTTCTG
Organism: Chiloscyllium plagiosum; assembly: GCF_004010195.1. NCBI lineage: Eukaryota > Metazoa > Chordata > Chondrichthyes > Orectolobiformes > Hemiscylliidae > Chiloscyllium > Chiloscyllium plagiosum. Next base: position 1,204,631 of record NC_057755.1, on the reverse strand, counting down.
GAGTTAACCCATCTATGTGACTGTATCTGAGACTTGCCCCCCTCCCATAACTGCCATCCATCACATACTGTTGCTGTTGCAAATTCCTCATCGCTGCTATCTGTCTCTCCAGCCAATCCATTTGATCTGATAAGATTCTCATCCAACAGCATTTATGGCAGATATAATCCACAGTAACCCTTAAACTCTCTTTAAACTCCCACATCTGACAAGAAGTACATATCACTGTACTAAAGGCCATTTTTTGCTCCTTCACAATCTACAGACCCAGAAAACAACACCGTCTTATTCCCCTACAAAACACTGCCCCAGATTAAATTAATAGTTATGGCTTATATTTTAAGTTTAATCAAGAGACATATCTCCAAAAACATATAATCAAGAAAGAACCCACTCTACTCACTACTGCAGCCTTTCTGTTGGACACACTTAAAACAACGATTAATTTATCTGATTCTGTGCTGTGAACGTCACCCAAACCAGTTCCTCCAAGATTAGTTTTGAATTCCACTGTTTGTTAATTTTCCCAGGCACACTCCGATGTCCAGCGATATATGAATTCAAAACAGCAAAGGCAGTAACTGTGCAGGTTCTCTCTCTGAAAGTGTGTTGCTGGAAAAGCGCAGCAGGTCAGGCAGCATCCAAGCAGCAGGAGAATCGACGTTTCGGGCATCAGCCCTTCCTCAGGTTCTCTCTCTCTCCTGCACTGACCTCACCATGTGCTTCCTTTGTCTGCTCTTCTCCCTTTTAAAACTGCTCAGTTTCCTGTCCTCCATCTTGGATTACCCAGAATCTTTTCACCAGTTTCCTCATTTCCCCTCCCCCCCCACCTTATCCCAGATCCATTCTTTAGATACCACCAAGTTCACAGTTTTGTCCATCAGTTTATGTCAGGGTTTCCCTGCGCTTCCTAATGGATCTGGTTTTGACATCTTTCTGGAACTGCTTTCTTCATTAAAGGGGGCTATTTATTCAAACATCCATAAAGTATGCTCAGATTCTCTTGATTCTATTAAAGCTATCTGGGAGGCAGATCTTGAAGAGGTAATTCTGGATGTGTGGGATGAGGTTTTACAAAGGATGCACAGAATTGCTATCTGTGCAAAACATTGTTTTATTCAATGCAAGATTCTACACCACGCCCAGTACACCAAAGCTCAAAGTCTCTCCATACTGTGATCATTTTCAACAGACCCCAGCAAATTGTATGCACATCTTCTGTCTTTGCCCTTCTTTAAGTAGATATTGGACTAATATCTTTGACACCTTATATAAGGTATCTGGCAAAAATCTTACTGCTAATGCTAATACTGCTCTTTTGGGGTGTCACCCTCTTTAAATCTTCCTTCCTCTTAAAATAAAAACATGAAAGCATTCACTAATCTATTGGCCGGAAGATTTTGTTATAATGGAAATCCCTAATTCCGCCTACATATATACACTGGGTTGGAGATGTTTTATACTTTCTTAAATTAGAAAAGATTAGACTATCCTTATCTGGCTCCTCTAACAAATTTACGAAAATTTGGAACCCTTTTATTTCATATGCTGATGGTATTGTCTTTTTAACAGTTCCAGACTGATGTGTCTTCTGTGGTGGGGATTTTTTTTCTTGTTTTGTTTTCTTTTTGTATTATTAATACAGTTATCTTACTACGGATTTAAATTATTATGTTGTGTGCTTTGTATGTGGATATATTTATTATGGTTGCTTGTCGTTTTTTCTTTATATTTTTGGGGGATGTTTGTGCCGTAGGGAGGGTGGTTGAGATTTTGTTTATTGCTTGTGATTGCATCTTGTTTTGCTGTCACTTTTGGAGAAAAATTAATATAAAAAAAGAAGCAGTGAACCTATGTAAGGCACCAGTTTGGCCCTTTACTGAAGGAAAGATATACTGGCATTGGAGGCAGTCCAGAGAAGATTGACCAGGATGATATCAGATATGGAAAGAATGTCTTAGGAGGAAAAGTGGATAGGTTGGGCCTGTCTTAGTGGAAGTTAGAAGAACCAGAGGTAACCTTTATTGTCACATACAAGATTCTGAGGAGACTTGACTGGCTAAATGTGGAAAAGTTTACCTCTGTGGGTGAGTCTAGGACCAGAGGGAATAACCAGAGGGCAGCATGGTGGCTCAGTGGTTAGCATCGCTGCTTCATTGTGCCAGGGAGCTGGGTTCGATTCCCACCTCGGGTGACTGCCTGTGTGGAGTTTGCACATTCTCCCCGGTGTCTGCGTGGGTTTCCTCCGGGTGCTCCGGTTTCCTCCCACAGTCCAAAGATGTGCAGGTCAGGTGAATTGGCCATGCTAAATTACCCATAGTGTTTTGTAGGGGAATGGATCTGGGTGGGTTACTCTTCGGAGGGTCAGTGTGAATTTGTTGGGCCGAAGGGCCTGTTTTCATACAGTAGGGAATCGAATCTAATCTCCAAATAAGGGATTGTTTAGGATAGATAGGAACTTCCCCTGAGGCCAGTAAATCTGTGGAACTTGTTACTGCAGAGGGCTGTTGAGCTTGGGTTGTTAAGTGCATTCAAAGCTAAGATAGATTTTTTTTAATCAGAAAGGGAATTGAGGATTAGGGGGAAACGTAAGGAAAATGGAGTTGATGTTTACCAGAACAATTGTGATCTGAATAAATGGCAGAGTCGACTCAATGGGCTGAATTAAATAGTAAATAATAAATGGAAAAGGGATACAACTGGCAACTTCAGGCCAGTCAGTGTTGGGATACTTAGAGATTGTAGGGAGTTGGTGGCATTTTAGCATTGTTACTAGATTTAACATCTGGAGTTTCAAATTGTTGCTGCTTTGGCCCCAATGTAATTTGAAATCAATTAATATATCTAGAATATAAAGCTTATCGCTGCTTTGGTGATCTTATCAATTGTCATAGGTACCTATCTTGTTCACTAATAACTTTTTTAAGGAAGGGAATCTTTAGTCCTTCCCCGGTTTGGTGAATGTGTCCCTCAGTAATCCACAGTAATGATCCACAGTAATGTGGTTGACTCTTAACTGCCCTCTGAAATGGCACTTGGTTTTTCTGGGAGACAAGGTGCCACATCCCACGAATGAATAGAGGGAAATATTCAGGAGAAAATTGTCACCGAAGGGAAGACTGTGGCCTAGTGATACTGGTTGAGTAACCCAGAGATCTCGGTTTTCTGAGGACAAACATTCAAATCCCATCATGGCAGCGAGTAGAATTTATGTTCAACGAATAAAAAGATCTGGAAGTAAAAGTTTGCCTCAGTCCTGGCAACCAGGAAACCATTATTGACTAAAACAATGATTGGGAGATGTTGGAGATCAGAAACGAAAGGCAACATTGCAGCATCTGTGGAGAGAAAACAGTTAATGTTTTGAATCCAGCCAAGTTTTGAAGGGCCACTGGACTCAAAAACATTAACACTGTCGTCTCTTCATAGATGCTGCCAGAACTGTTGTGTTTCTCCAACCATTACTGACTTTGTGAAACTGTCCTATTTAGGGAGGGATATTAACCCTGCACGCATGTGTGTACACACCATATGACTCCAGACCTACTACAATGTGGTTGACTCTCAACTGCCTTCCAGCCTGTAGTCAGTTACTTGGTCCAAAGGCCATGAGGGATGGTAAGCAAACGTGCTAGCAACAATCACATCCCACAAACTTCTTTTTAAAACAGAAAAAGCATAGATTGATAAAGGACAGCCAAAACAAATTGCGATGGGAAAGTCATGCCAAACTAACTTGGCTTCCTTGGAGAAAGTGAGGACTGCAGATGCTGGAGATCAGAGTCGAGAGTGTAGTGCTGGAAAAGCGCAGCAGGTCAGGCAGCATCTGAGGAGCAGGAGAATCAACGTTTCGGGCAGAAGCCCTTGATCAGGAATCCTTATGCCCGAAACGTCGATTCTCCTGGTCCTCGGATGCTGCCTGACCGGCTGCGCTTTTCCAGCACTACACTCTCGAACTTGATTTCCTTGTAGTAATATGATGGTTGTGAATATATTTTAAAAATTCTCTTCCGAGAGGACATAAGTGACATCACTGTTGGAAAACTGTATGCAATTCTGGGCTTTCTGCTATAGGACGGATGTTGTGAAACTTGAAAGGGTTCAGAAAAGATTTACAAGACGCTGCCAAGGTTGGAGGGATTGAGCTACAGGGAGAGGCTGAATTGATTGGGGCTATTTTTCTCTCGGGGCATTGGAGGCTGAGGGGTGACTTTATAGATGTTTACAAAATCATGAGGGGAATGGATAGGATAAATAGACAAGGTCTTTTCCCTGGGCTGCGGGAGTCCAGAAGTAGATGGCTTAGGTTTTGGGTGAGGGGGAAAGATTTAAAAGGGACCTAAGGGGCAACTTTTTTATGCAGAGGATGGTGTGTGTGTGTGTGTGTGTGGAATGAGCTGCCAGAAGAAGTGGTGGAGGCTGGTACAATTACAACATTTAAAAGGCATC